>NC_056743.1:1218294905-1218462405 GCF_019279795.1 Protopterus annectens
TAGACAGTTAACTGATATATTTTACAGAGTCAGAAGGTATTAAATTATACGTGTACTTGATTAGATGAGCTGGAAAAGAAACTCTTGGAACAGTGAGCAACACCAGATGTTAGATTGGTTACATTTAAATCAGTACTTTGAGGGTATTTCCAGTGGAGCCCCTCCCCCAGGAACTGACTGAAAATGGGTTGTTTGTGCATCTTGGGTCATTCTGGTTAAGAAAGAGAAATAAATAAATAAATAAATAAATAAAATAAAATGTATTATATTTAAAATATTATATTTAACAAAAAAACATAATAGCATACATGTAATAAATTTCAATAGCGGCATTAAGAAATTACAAAATTTACAATTATTCAAATATGAGGAAACTAGGCAAGATAAATTAATACTTAAAACTGGGTAAACTTTCATGGGCAGATGCCAAAATAATGGCAGATTAGTCTGAGTAGTCACAGATGCCATCATCTAGAAAATTCAAATATTCTTAGAACAATAATTAGGGTGAGTAATAAAGATACACAAGTATCAGTATCAATATTTTTACAATATGCATGGAACATTTTTACAATATGCATGGAATATTTTTACAATATGCATGGCTGTTGGTATGATTCTGATAACTTTTAGCTACACTTCCAGCCCATATTGGTACTTATTCAAACACATTAGATTTACCAACTTTACTTCCCACAACATTTTCTTGAAATATTAGAATCTGCACACAAATAATAAGGCATTATGGTTGTGCTATATTTTAGAAAATTATGTTCAAATTAATGTTTTTATGAACTTATGAATCAGTCACATTTCTAAATGCCCAAGGCTACTGTTTCAGTTTTTAATGTTTTGGGTATATTTTTAATGTTTTTTCCATAAGTTTGTTTTTTTTTATTGCTTTTAGACAATTATCACATTTGCTTCTAACCACTGAATCTTATACCCCAAGCTTAGTACTTGCAAGTTTTGTTTATTTGGCTTCTGTCTCCCCTCAGCATTTGCCATTTTCTTTTTGTTAGATTCTTGCTGTGCCATTGCTATAAGTTTAACATCACATGCAGTCAGGGTATTTGAAATCACAATGTTTTAAGGTAGAAAATGAATTCCAAGAGCTTTATTCTTAAAACCTGGGATGCATCTTGCTGATGTTTCTGTATTAATGTTGAATCTAAACAATTTATATTACATTTGTTTTTCATGGTAGCTGTGGACATAAATATGTTTTATTAAAGCTGAAACAGTTCCTCTGAGTTAGCCATCTCAACAGCCCAGTTCAGGTTCCATTGTCAGCTTTATGTCTGTCAAGTTCTTGGATGTTACTTTATCTTCCCCCTTCATATTTCTTTTTGAAGGTTAATACCCTTAGAGTCAACCTCCATGTGGACTTCACCCTTGATTCCAAATCAACTTCAGGATCACAGGAGTTGCTCCTTTTTGACCCCTAGCTTGACATCAGGACAGGATCAATTGCAGTCTCAACAGTTTTTCTGACTTGAAGCCTTACTAACCTGGCAACTCTTTTGAGGCTTTTCTCTCACAAAGCTCACATCTCTGGGCTTGAAGTTGATCATGTTGACTATTGTACGATTGTATTCAGTTTCAGGGTCAAGCTTTTGAGCTCAGCTGAACAGAGATCATTTTGCTTAAGGTCAGACTCCTCTGTTCAGACCCAACCTTTTCTGCTCCAATATATTTTTAGTGGATTCTTATCTGTTCTTCTTCTCATATCCTATGGAAAAATTCTAAGGCCTGTGTCCATGTACACTTCAACCTAACCCTTCCACACAAGGCTTAGGTTTGGGACCTCAGTTTATATAAGTATCCAGTGAGACTTGCAGTTCAACTTTAATACCTTCTTGCGTCAGAATCTCCGCAGAATAACTGAGTTGATTTTAACTTCCTCTATGATAGCAACAGAATTAAAATTTAAACTGATGATAGCTTACTTAGACCTTGCCCTTGACTAGCTTTATGGTATTTTGCCAGCTTAGGGCAGACTGTATGCTCTTTGGCATGTAATGTTTACTGGTAAATTTATAATAGAGTAATCAGATTATGTTTTTGGCTAGCATTGTGGTATTGTAGCAGCTTATGCTAAACCTTCTAAGATCTATTCCTGCTCCTTCTGAAGGTAGAACTAAGTTATGTACTACCTCGTGTTATTTTTCAGCTGAAACTGTCACTATGTCTTTGGAATGCTTATATAAGACCTTCTACCCTCCTCTCTTGTCCTGACTGTAGGTGGAGTTTGTACTTGTAAATCTGGAAACAATTTATGTTGCACTTTCCACCTTCTTGTACGGCAGCGGCCTCTGGCTCCCATTGTTCATTTTGTGTTTTGAGGCTGTTTTCCATAGTTGGACCATTTTTCTGGGTCGCAGCTGGTCGAGTGTAGAGAGGAGGTGGCCATGGTGTCGGTGGATCAAGGGATCAGTGGATCAGTTGGATAGTGGACTGTTGGGATTTGCTCAGGTGGTTTGGACTGGTTCCAGTGGCGAAATGGTTGGTCTGGTAGTAGCTGTTCAGGCCTGTGTGAGGAGAAATGAGCTGGGAGCAGTGGATGGTGGAGACCGGGTGCTGGATGGTGTTGGAGGGTGTTGTGCTGGATCCCAGTGGTTTGTGGAAGTGGAACTGGACCGTTGCTGGTGGAGACAAGGTTGGTGTAAGAGTGGATGGTGGATGGGGACTGTGATCATGGAGACTGTGGTCATTGACCTAGATGAGACCAGATGGTGGAGCCTCAACTGTCAGCTTGGATGTGTGCTGATCCAGACTTTTGAATGTCTGTTTTGTTGGATCAGTGCAACTGGACTGGGTCTTGTCAGTGTGGAGATGGAGCTTCAGTTGGCTGGGACTCTTTGTTATGTGTGTGTATGCTGTTTATGTGATTTACCTGCTTGTGTTTTTGTTGTAATGGTCTGTGCTGTGTATCAATGAGCTAGAAGGAACATAATTTCATGCAGCTGTTTACTTTTGGTTGTACGCCTGAATGACAATAACGTTTTGCTTTGCTTTGCTTCTTCAGGCTGCAGGAAGAGCTCTGGTAACTTGTGTTAATCTTCAGATGAAACTGCCTGTGCACACTGTATCAACTGACATGTACACTTTTCAATCTCCTTTCCTGTTCTGACTGGAGGTGAAACTTAATCAAGACTTGCTGCCCTTCTTCCTGTACTGTATGGAGCTTAGTTTTTGGCCTGTTTATCTGAGTCTTCAACTGATTCCATCATTTAACCGTATAACCCCTGTACTTACAGGAGACTTGACTTACCAAGATCCAGTTGTTCTCAGTGGTTCTGTCCTCCTTTACTGTTTTGAAAGGAGGTGAAAATTTATGTTTGATTATTCATCTTTTACTGAATCCTTCTTTTCAGCCTTCCACTGCCTTTCCCATTTTGATCAGAGGTAGTCAGGGATTGTTAGAAGTGTGTGTGTGTGTGTGTGTGTGTGTGTGTGTGTGTGTGTGTGTGTGTGTGTGTGTGTGTGTGTGTGTGTGTGTGTGTGTGTATATATATACATAGAAAAAGAGAATGGTCAATACTTAATACTTTTGAAATATTACTTGGCTTTATATTTTGAGAGTCAAAATCAAGATATTGTTTACAGAGTTTAAAACTATGACCTGCAGCATTTTTTTCCCACACTTTAGGTTCTTTCATGAAATGGTCAAATACATATTGTGGTTCTTTCATGAAATGGTCAAATACATATTGTCCGTATTATGATTTTCACAGTGGTGCTATAATGTACCTCATTACCCATAAACAAGAACAAAGTTGTATCCTTTGGGTATTCTTTCACAAGAGTAACCAAGCTCCAATATTTAGGAAGAGCACATAGCCTAGAGATGCCTGTCAAGATGTCTCCTTTTAGCATTCCATATAGTCTAAATATGTTAATTTTCATTCTACGTTTTCAGCTACGTTGTTTAAAAGTCATCTTTCCAACATATAGTCTGCTAATTGGCACAGAGGGTTAAGACTGTGAGCTGTCATTCCTGTGGTGTAAGGGATGATTCCCTGGGTCTATATTACGTCCATGAAAACCACTTTCAGTGAATGGCTCTTCGACGAATGATAACCAGCGAAATCTAACTCCTATGAATGGCCATTTCAGTGAATTATTTCCTAGGGAAAAAAAGACATTTCGCAATCATCAGGAATTTGCCCATTTCCCCACTGTAGTGCCATCTCGGAGTTGGTATATTTAGTTGGGGGTGGGTGCACATCCCCCCACATTGGGAGGTGGGAAGCTTTGCCCCCCACTTTGAAGGGTTTTAAATTTTGTCTGGTTTTAGGTTAGCCAAGTGTTTTTTTCCCTAAGAAAAATTTGCTGGAATAGCAGTTCAAGGGAGTTAGCTTTCTCTGATTATCATCCGGCAAACAGTCATTAGCTGAAAGGTGTTTTCATGGACGTGATATAGACCCAATTCCCTCAGCTCTCCTTTGCCTACTGTATGACTTTTTGCAAGTCAGTTCTCTCGGCATTGTTCCTGGTTTGCAGCTGTAAAGGGATTGTGTTTCCAGTGGGCTTGTGTGGTTAACACATGGGTATTAATGTTGCATTCCTGTCTGATCAGCATTTATGAATAAACAGCCATAGCCAGCACCCTTTGTTAACTTAGCAGAGTTTTGTGTTTTCTTGTACCTCCATTTGCCCTCCTAATGGCATTAAATCTCTCTTCCTTGGTACCTTTTATCTTGCATTGCCTTATCAATCTGCTGCATAGTCGAATGTGCTTCCAGGCAAGTACCACTTTTCTGCTAGTCTGCTTAATTATATTGCAGGTCATTTCTCAGATAGCCCATATTTTTGGACTTTATATTTTGGACACATTGATGTGTTCTACTATTTTAATAATAATACTGTCCCACTGCAAGAAGAAGTTAAATTATCAGGTGCTACACTTCCAGGTTAAATTGGACTTTTCTGACTCTAGAAAGTTCACATGGAATTCAGAGACTTGGGTAGTTGCAATGATAGGAAATATTGGGGGTTGGTATAATCATTAAGGTGTTTACCTCACAGACACAGGGTTTGATTCTCTCATTTGAGGGAAATCTGCTAGGCTTAAAATGACCTGCAAAGGCATCTAACATAGTACTTATGAACCGTGAACCTATACATTTCTTCTTTACATGAGAAATGGTAAACTTAGTATAACTACAGCAGATGGTAATTATACTGCTAATAATTTAACAGCAGATAAAGACCACTTTGGCTGACTTCCTATCCTAAATGATAAGCTAAGCATCATATTCAACAAGTTCAGTGGCCCATGTAGGATTTAACATAATGGCAAATACTACATCTGTAAAATAACATTCCAGTCCCAGTGGTAATGTGCCTCTGTCCTCAACTTCCCCACTATTATTCCTTAGTCATTATTTGGGTAAAAAAGAATTCTGAGCACAGGAATGTTATGTTTAATGCTGCACATGGATATTTTTGATTTATTACACATTAAAAATGACCTTAGAGGTGCCATCTTTAGAACAATGAAGCATCTGTATTCTGCTTCCAAGAATTCAATGCCCTTTAAAAACTTAAGCTGAATGGAATAAGGTATAGTTTAAGCATCCTGTGCTGCATTCATACAGTATCTCTTTGGTTTAGCAAATGCCCCAGAAACTATAGTACCTTTCTGCTTACCACTTGATAAAAAGCTCAAAGTTCTGAACAATGTGGACAAATGGATATTCTCTTATTCCATATATGAGCTCAGGTCCCTCAGCTATTTGGTCAGGCTATAGTCTTTTCTAGTGGCTCAGAGGCTGAAGAAGCTGACTGACCTTCATCAAGGAATATATGATCAGGACAGCTTCTACGGTGAACATACATGTGGCACACTGCAACTTTTTTTTACTAATACTCTGGCTAAAGCACTAAGCTTGGGTGTGTGCCTGTACAAGTTGGCAGAGCTCAGGCTTTCCTCTTTTAAGAATGAAGCTCCTTTCTGAAATAAGATTGTTTGGAAGACATCTTTGGTACTTGGTTAAGTACATCCAAACAAGAAAGCAGACATTGACCACCATAGTGGATACAATTCCCCTTGCTCTTTCTGCTTTTTCCAGGCCACTTAATTTTCCTAGAACATAGTAGATTCCTCATGGGATGAGGAAAGCACTCAAGTATCAGGCAGTGTTGTCACACCCAGATGTGCCTGCTAAATTGTAAAAACACTAGCTCAGAAGGCACAGTCATGATTGTGACTTAGGGAAGTCCAAGGGGGAGGCTGGCTGAGTTTGTTTCTGCTTCTTGAACCATCCCAAGGGACTTCACAGTTCTAGATGTAGTCATGTTAAAACCTAAATGGGTCATTGATCAGTGGGCTTTTGCAAGCTGCCATCCAACACTTTCCCCATGATTTTCAAGCCATTATGTAGGTCATGTCATTAAATGAAGTTGTCTTAGGTTCTACCCCAGAAAGTGTTGAGCTCAAAGACAAAACTCTCTTCACAGAGCTCTTACAATAAGTCCATGTTCTCTTCCTCCAAGGAAACATAGAGGTTGTCCCTACTTTGACAGAGGTAAAAGCTTCATATCTTGCCTTGTCTTAATTGCAGATGGGAAACCTCTACCTAATTTTGGACCTCAGCAGCTTTGGGAGTCATATTGACTGAATCATTATGATATTGGTGATCAAGAAGAGGAGGACAAGTGTGACAGCAGTGCCAAGGATCAAATGGTGGACGTTGAAAAAGGGTGATTGTGAGGTGGAGTTCAGGGAAGAGTTAAAACAGGCACGGGGGGGGGGCAGTGAAATTGCCACATAGCTGGGTAACTACAGCAGAGATGGTAAGGGAGACAGCTAGAAAGGTACTTGGTGTGACATCTGGACAAAGGAAGGAGGACAAGGAGACCTGGTGGTGGAATGAGGAAGTACAGGAGAGTATACAGAGGAAGAAGCTGGCAAAGAAGAAGTGGGATTGTCAGAGAGATGAATAAAGTAGACAGGAGTATAAGGAGATGAGGAGCATGGCAAAGAGAGAGGTGGTGAATGCTAAGGATAAGGCATATGGAGAGTTGTATGAAAGGTTGGATACTAAAGAGGGAGAAAAGAACCTGTACTAATTGGCTAGACAGAGGGACTGAGCTGGGAAAGATGTGCAGCAGGTAAGAGTGATAAAGGATAGTGAGGGAAATGTACTCACAAGTGAGGAGAGTGTGTTGAGCAGATGGAAAGAGTACTTTGAGGGGCTGATGAATGAAGAGAAAGAGAGAGAGAGAGAAAGTTGGATGATGTGGGGATAGTGAATCAGGAAGTGAAACAGATTAGCAAGGAGGAAGTATGGACAGCTATGAAGAGGATGAAGAATGGAAAGGCTGTCGGTTCAGATGACATACCAGTGAAAGCATGGATGTGCTTAGGAGAAATGGCAGTAGAGTTCTTAACCAGATTGTTTACTGAAATCTTGGAAAGTCAGAGGATGCCTGAGGAGTGGAGAAAATGTGTTTTGGTACCTTTTTTAAGAATAAGGGTGATGTGCAGAGTTGTAGTAACTACAGAGGGATAAAACTGATCAATCACAGCTTGAAGTTATGGGAAAGAATAGTGGAAGCTAGGTTAAGAAGGGAGGTGATGATTAGAGATCAGCAGTATGGTTTCATGCCGGGAAAGAGCACTACAGATGCGATGTTTGCTCTGAAACTGTTTATGGAGAAATATAGGGAAGGTCAGAAGGAGTTGCATTGTGTCTTTGTGGACTTGGAGAAAGCATATGATAGGGTGCCTAGAGAGGAGTTGTGGTATTGTATGAGGAAGTCAGGAGTGGCAGAGAAGTATATAAGAGTGGTACAGGATATGTACGAGGGTAGTGTGACAGTGGTGAAGTCTTCAGTGGGAGTGACAGATCCATTTAAGTGGAGGTAGGATTACATCAAGGATCAGATCTGAGCCCTTTCTTATCTGCAATGGTGATGGACAGTTTGACAGATGAGATTAGACAAGAGGCCCCATGGACTATGATGTTTGCAGATGACATTGTGATCTGTAGTGAGAGTAGGGACCAGGTTGAGGAGACCCTGGAGAGGTGAAGATATGATCTAGAGAGGAGAGGAATGAAGGTCAGCAGGACTAAGACAGAATATGTGTGTGTGAATGAGAGGGAAGATAGAGGAATGGTGAGGATGCAGGGAGTAGAGTTGATGAAGGTGGATGATTTTAAGTATTTGGGATAAACAGTTCAGAGTAATGGTGAGTGTGGAAGAGAGGTGAAGAGAGTACAGGCAGGGTGGAATGGGTGGAGAAGAGTGTCAGGAGTGATTTGTGACAGACGGGTACCAGTGAGAATGAAAGGGAAGGTCTACAAGAGGGTAGTGAGACCAGCTATGTTGTATGGGTTGGAGACAGTGGCATTGACAAAAAGGCAGGAGTCAGAGCTGGAAGTGGCAGAGTTAAAGATGTTAAGATTTTCACTGAGTGTGACAAGGATGGACAGGATTAGGAATCAGTATATTAGAGGGTCAACTCAGGTTGGCAGTTTGGAGACAAAGTCAGAAAGGCGAGATTGCATTGGTTTGGACATGTGTTGAGGAGGGATGATGGGTATATTGGGAAAAGGATGCTAAGGATGGAGCTGCCCGGTAAGAAAAAGAGGAAGGCCTAAGATAAGGTTTATGGACGTGGTGAGAGAGGACATGCAGGTGGTTGTTGTGACAGAGCAATATGCAGAGGACAGAAAGAAATGGAAACAGATGATCCGTTGTGGCGACCCCTAACGGGAACAGCCAAAAGAGAAGAAGATTGACTGAATCGTTATCAGTTTCAGGCCACCTAGTTTGTGTCACTGAATAGAAGAAAAACTTTTGGCCCATTTGCATCTGAATTCCATGTGGGATGTTTTTTTAATTTGCACTGAGAGGCACAACTTTTGACACAAAGTGTTGCTGTTTTTTTTTTTTTCCTGGTCCTATGTTTATGGAAGTGTCATTGGTGTTGATAGAGACCTTGCAGGGGAATGACATCCTTATGGTCCCTTGATTCTGGTGGTTCTGTCAAATGAATATCTGGCATTTTCCTTTGCTTGAGCCCTTCTGTGGCTACAGTTATCGATAGTCTCTGTAAACTGAATAATTTTTCTCTGAGCTAAAGTCAGATTGCCTTTATTAGGGTAATTTTTTACTGTGAGTCTTTGTTTCTTTTTCTCCCAAAGAATAAACCCAGAATGTCATGGCTTTGGTTTCCTGAGTGAGTATGCAGGATAGGATTAAAGCTCAGACCTTCCTGTGCCATTTGAACCTGATAGTAACTATCCTCTTCATGGTTCTGTTCACATATATGAGGATGTAAGCATTGTCAGTGGCCATCACTCAGTCATAGATCTTTTGCTCTCAGATCCCTCTCAGAAATCTTTAGGTAAATAAACAGTTTCCACCAGGCTCATTGTAGATATTCCCTTCTTACAGTAGATTCTGTCTCAGGTCTGGAGAATAAGCCCTTCACTAGCAGAAGTTTAGAAGGAGACTCCCTGTGACAGGATTACCAGATCATTCAACTGGATCACAGGATTACCAGATTATTCACCTGGATTTTTAGACAGCATTTCTTGCTTTCAAATATGTAGTAGGGTAGCTTGGACTAGACCGTCTGTTGCTCTTCCAGATGACCAGTCCATAAGTAAACAGACAGGAAGGCATATGCTTATATCCCCTGTGCAGGAAGGCGATGCATGTCTGGCACTGGAACATAGTTAGAGGCATCACCCTTATAGCTATTCATATCCTGGAGAAGTGAAAGCACTGAAGGACTCATTCAGCTGCTACTCCAGCCCTCTGTCTGGAGATGAGAATGTAAGACTCCTGCCTGGTCAAGGTATTACATCACTGGTGTGCCCCACTGATTTACCTACCACATGGGAGAAAATTACCCACTCGATTTGTTATAGGTTCATAGGTAGGTACTAGGCTATCGGCCCAAGGGCCTAAGTAAGCCTAGCCAACAAGGTTCCTTGGCTTATGCCACCCAAGAAAGTTATTTTCCTGTGCCCCTGTCGGCAGAGCCACAGAAGTGATCCCCGGGGTGTACTTCCTATTTCCCATCCACTTAGCAAGATTTTTCTTGAAGACTGCTAATGAAGAACTCTGCTTGACATAGATGGGTAGCTTGTTCTAGAGGAGTATGGGAAGTCTCTGGGACAGGAATCTATTCCTCCAGCATGTCCTGTTTATTGTGGTGACAAGGTTTAGGTCCTTAGAGTATGTAGCTTGGAGGGATCGGGATTTCTTTAGGTGTAGCATGTCCAACAGCTTTTGGTTTGACATAGCTTTATATGTTAGGCAGAGATCACCTTGGAGTAGTCGATATGCTATGGAGTAAAGCTGGGTTTTTTGAGACGGTCAGTGTAGGGCATCTATTTGAGGCCAGTTATCCTCTTAGTGAGGTACTTCTGTGGCCTTTCCAGCTGCTGCAGATGTCTTGTGAGGTACATTCCAAAAGGGATGTTGTACTCTATAATGAGTCTAATGAGTGTCGAGTAGAAGGGAACAATGACCTATTTTTTTTCCTAGATGAGAACCTTTTTGTGATGAGGTGTGGCATGTAGAAGGATTTCCTGACTACTGTGGTGATGTGATTATCAAAGGAGAGACTACTGTCCACCTGGGTCCCCAGGTCTCTTATCACACCTTTGGCATTAAGTAGGCTGCCACCTATGTGGTAGTTCATGGGTACAGAGTTTTTACCAAAGGGGATGACAATGCACTTTTTGGCATTGAGCTTGAGGCCATTGCTCAGACACCAGGCATCTGTCTCAGTGAGGCCCTTCTGTAGGATGTCCACATCATTTGGGGACTCAACTATGGCTCCTAGTTTGCAGTCATCTGTGAACTTCGTTAGCCAAAGGCCTTCTGTGTTAGTCTGTACTTCAGAGAAGTAGATACGAAACAGGAGAGGTCCCAGGACTGAACCCTGTGGTACTTCACTCGTCACTGGTTTGAAGTCAGATTTGGAGTCTGCAACTTTTACAGTGTGGGTTCTGTCAGTGATCCAATTGGTAACCCATCTTGTGATGTAGGGATTTATATCTAGTTTAGTGAGTTTAGCTATAATTCCAGAATGGGGGATGGTGTTGAAAGCCTTGGCGAGGTCAAAATAGGCTGTGTGAACCACTTTACCCTCGTCTACAGCTTTGGTGACTGCCTCAAAGAAGTCAATCAGGTTCAGGAGGCATGATCTACCTTTCAGAAACCTGAACTGGGTGGGGTCCAGAGTTTGGAGGTTACCAATGTCTTTGTTTATGAGTTGCATGACGATACGTTCCATGGCCTTACAGACCAGGCCTGTCAGTCTAATAGGGCAATAGTTCCCGGGATCAATGCTGGCTCCCCCTTTGTGGAGTGGGATAACTGCTGCTGTGTGCCATTCAGTGGGCACAAAGCCTGGTGTGAGACTATGATTGAACATGTTGCTTAGGTGGGGAGCCAGTTCATTCTGAAGTTCGTGTAAAATGCAGCCTGGGATGTTTTCTGGTCCCATGGATGCTGTGTTTTTGGCTTTAGAGAGTGCAGCTTTTACCTGTGTAGTTGTGATTACAGAGACTCTGCATTCTTCCTGTATAGTTATGGGCCCTTTAGGGGGTGAGAGGGGGGTAAAGTTAGCACTGAACTTATCTGCCAGGACGTTGGCAGTATCAGTCGGTTCTATAATTTTCATGCTGTTGTGCTGTAACTCAGAGCAGATCTGGGTGTTGCCATTGAGATTCTTGACATAGCTATAGAATGCTTTGTGGTTGTCCCTAGAATCAGTGACGATTTTGTTTTCGTAGCTAGTTTTGGAGGATCTTATAAGGGATCTCAGCTTCTTACTGAGGCTGACCAGGGAACTCCTACACTCATGGGATTTTACTCTCTTTTGCAACCGTTTCTTCCTTCTGTTGTAGACTTTGTTTATGGCAGGAGACCACCAGATTGGCTTCCTTTTTTTTTGGAGGATAGCATCTTGGTTCTGTTTGGGATAGCATGATCCATGCACTCATGCAAGTGCTTATAGAGTGCATCTTTGCAGGATTTAGCAGTTGTAACTGTATTGTCCATCTGCATGGGTGACATGAAGTTCACCAATTCTGTCTTATGAAGCATGAAGTTGGCTTTGGAGAAATGTTTTTTCCGTGATTTCCTTAATGGGGGGGTGTGGGGTGGGATGTGGATATTTAGGGTGATTAGCTTATGGTCGGATCTGACCAGTGAATAGTTGACTTCAGGTGTGGAACACTGGTCACTCATGTTGGTAATGACTAGGTCTAGGATATTGTTGCCCCTGATGAGGGTGAGGATAAGTTGATCCAGGGCACTGGAATTTATGAATTCCAGAAAGCGTTGAGCGAAGGAGTTGGTACATGAGTAGTTTTCCCAGTTAATGGTGGGGTAGTTGAAATTGCTCATTATTAGGGTGTTTGGTTGAACCCTAATATTTTCCAGTATATCAAGAAATGAGGAGTGGGAATCCTGGGTAATTGTGGGGGATCTGTAGCAAGCTATAATTTGGATTGCAGTTTTGCCCAGAGTTAGTTGCACTTGGATAACCTCAGATGCATTATGCTGAGCAACTAGCCTGGAGGTGTGGATATCCTTAGTGAATGTGAATATGGACACACCTCTGCCTTTGGTGTTCCAGTCCAGGCTAGGTGGCTGAAAAGTGTGGTATGAGTTATAGCCTGATAATGCAGGGGTGCTCTCTGGAGCCTTGAACTAGATCTCAGTCACTGCACAGATATCAATGTTCTCCATTTTAAGGAGTGCCTCGAGGGAGTGCATTTTGAGATTTAGACTTCTAGCATTTTATTGAGTTTAGAAGTGCAAAGGGTGATAGTTAGAAATGCATTCTCCCTTCCATGGCTGGGAAGAATCTTGTACACCTTTCTACCATTCCTTCTGATTTCACACCTGACATGTGCATGAAATTAACAGAAGAACAAAAGACATCTGTATTGTCCCATAGTGGCTGAGAAGGGGTGAGGGTGTGCTTTTAGGCCTGGTACAGTAGAAATCTGTTACAGTACAAACCAATGAAGTCCCCCTTGGCTAGGATAACAACCAGATTTATTTTTATGTGCCATTGGAGCTAGATCCATGTTACATCTAGGGCTTTAATGCCAATGAAGATGGATCTGTGTCACATCCAGTGCTTTCCTTTTGTATGCCAATGGAGCCGGCAAGCACATCATGAGATGAGTTGATTCCCCCAAGACTGCAGTAGGGCAGATGTGATCTGACTTCATAAAAGCAGGAACAAGACAGATGTGAAAAACAACTTATTGAATACATTATTATTGAACACAATCAGAACCAGTGGAGCAAAGGACCAAATATTGGTTTACAGCAGTAATTTCATGTTATGCAAATCCATTAGGCTACTTAGTGGTTACATTGTAGGGGCTCATTGCACATAAATAGTTAGATGTTTTGGGCATGCACAGTGTCTTTTTTTAGACAGTCTTCTTACAAGACATTCCTAAATAAACATAATGATAGCACTGCACAGTGGTAAGAGTCTAAACAGAAAGATGCAGCTCAAGCACATCAATATCAGTGTAGTTTTTGAGACATGGTCTCAGTGCATTGACAGCATTATCTCTATAGCAAGGTTTAGCACCTATCATGCCTTCTGGTCCTTGGGTAACTGCAGGGGGCATATTTGTATTTGTCAGAAACAGCATCACCTGACATCAGATTACCCACAGCCTTAACTAAGAGCTCCTGGAAATCCAAATCTCACTT
Source organism: Protopterus annectens (assembly GCF_019279795.1). Classification (NCBI taxonomy): domain Eukaryota; kingdom Metazoa; phylum Chordata; order Ceratodontiformes; family Protopteridae; genus Protopterus; species Protopterus annectens. The sequence continues at coordinate 1,218,308,625 of NC_056743.1, forward strand.
AGCAAATTCAAGTATTACTCATTGCTAACTACAGATCCCCATCAGTACTCCCCAAAGATCATGGAAATTACCTTAATATCACTGAAGGGTTAAATATCAACAGAATACCTTCTACTAGGGGACTTAATTTACCCAAGCATTGACTGGTGCTCTTACACACCTAAAAACAGAAATGCTAAATGATTACTAGGTTTTGTTAAAATAGTGGTATTAACATCACTGGTGCAAATTGTAAAATTACCCACCTGAGGTTCTAATATCCTTGACATGGTCCTTAACAACCTAGTGTCCACCAGTACCACATCATGCATCTCTTTAGCCCTGGTTAAATCTGACCACAAATCAATTACCTTCTCTATAAGCTCAATTGTGTCACCCCATCACAATCAAATGAAACCATCTTTAGGGAATTCTCCAGGACAAACCTACATCAACTTGTGGAAGATGTGCAAAATTCCAAACATTACCCTGCAATTGGACCCAGCTGAGAGGGGTACTGCAGTCACCTTCAAGTTTGCTGGTATCTTAACAGCAGCACAGAAATTCTGTACCCATCAGCCCTAAATATAATGGTAAACTGAGGAATAAAACTCTGTGGTGGAACTCCTGTGTTAATAAACTGTATAACAAAAGAAGGGAAATAATGAACAGTTGTAAGAAATGTCTATTGTCTACCTCAATACCACAATGAAACATACCAGCATGCATCTTGAGCACTATTAGAAAATAGAAAGCAGTGTATGAACTTATGATCCTTACATATATTAAAGGAAACTATAAGACTTTCTTCAATTATCTCAGGAAATTAAAAAATAATTTTCAAAATGCACTGAGGTCATTCATGATACCATCACATATTCCAGTCCTAAGGATATAGCTAATATATTAGCAGACCAATTTAGTGCTACCTTCACATTGATGCATGGTCTGTCCGTGAGAATTTAGTTTCCCTTGTAATCCCTGGCAAAGCCTACAAATGTTTCTACAGGGCCAGATATGGATAGTAATCAGTACCACGTATGCTCTACTTGAAATTCTTACTTAAAACTGTCCAACCACAGCTTTATCCACAAGGTTTGTCCTTCATGTCTGGAGAACAGCCACTGTGACTCCTCTACACATAGGTGACTCCTTTAAAGACCCAGTTAATTATAGGCTCACCAGCCTTACATGCAGAGTCATTGAATGTATCATAGCAGAACTCATTTTTGTAGCTGTAGGCAACTTAACTGATCTAGACCCCACTAAGTTTGATTTTTGTGAAGGGCAGGTCCTGTCTCTTAAACCAAGTAAATTTCTTTAAAAGGTTACAGAGGCTGTGACCAGTAGTCACTCTGTACATGCAGCTTATCTTGACCTGACCAAAGCTTTTGGCACTAAACCTTATGCCGGTATTATTAAAACACTAGGCAAACTTAATATAAACCCCTCCATTATCTGCTGGATTCCAAACTGGATATCTAACAGACCTCATGTAGTAGAGGTTGCTGGTACCCTCTCTGAATGTAAAATTGTAACTCGAGGTATCACAAAGATCAGTGCTAGGCACTGTCCTGTTGGCATTGATTTTGCAGACATAGGTTCATAGGTAACTACTGGCTAGCTGCCCTTGTGGATCATTTTAAGCCTATCCAGTTTCTCATAGTGAGAATCAAACTCTGTATCTCTCACCTGTGAGGTAAACACCTTAACCATTATGCCGACCTCTCAATATTCAAGCTAAAATCCCTAAAGTGTGCTTGACTGCAAGAATGGCACTGCCATTTGCTCATCCACTGATATTAAACTGTTCAAAAAAGGGTCGGAATCATACCTCTCAGCTGTCCAGATTTTTGTAGAATGTTCAGATTTGTGTCTCATATTTTTGGTCCATATCTCCAACAACTGGAGTTTTCTGGTAACCATTAGAAATCATTGAGGATTGAGGTAAAAAAATAATGACAGAAATTTGAGTTTTAGACTTCATATTTTTTATCAAATTCATGCTAATACAAAACCTGTTATTCTATCAACTTTCTAAGTTTGTAAAAACAATATTTGATGAACACTGTCCCTATTTTTGGGCCTTTATTCCTCCATTACTTATGGCTTTGTCCAGATTTGTTGTGCTAATAAGTTGTGAGGTATGGCTGGTATATTCACAAACCTGTTGCACTAAAGCAGTTAAATACAAAAAAAATAAAGTATAATAGCATTCAGCAAAAAAATAAATAATAAACAAAATAAAAATATAAAAATATCCAAACACCGATGTCTAGAGAACACAGTTTAATGCCTTCAAAAACAACAGTGACTGTGCGCTTTCACCTTTCAACAACTAAGGCTTCATCAGAGTCATTTTGCAATTAAAAAATACACTTGTTAATATACAAGTTAAAAATATTATAGACCAATCACAATAAACTTTCAAGCTCAAATGTAACCAATCATATAACAAAACCTCATTCTAGTCTGCATATCAATTAAAAGAATTTAAAGAACAGAATAGCTTCGTAAACCTACTACTACATATATTCAAGCCCATGTAAAAATATATCTGTATATCCTTAATGCTTATGCAAGGTTGGTTGCTTGATATACAAAAACCCTATGTTACAATGAGTGGTTGTAAGCAGACCTTAGCATGCCAGGTAAATGCAATTACAATACAAAAATGGTGGTGTATCTGGCAACATGCACGGCATGCATGAGATACTATGTTGGGAAGACCATACGTAGACTCTGGGACAGAATAGCCGAACATCAAAGAGAAATAAGAAAGAGAAATCCACATAATGCTTTAGCCGTGCACAGTATGCACTGCAACAATTTTAAGAGATTCATATATTTTGTAACTGATCGGGTCTATTTTGATGGGGGGGGCAATGACAAACTTGAAGTAAAAGCTAAGAAGGTCAGATGGCAATTAAGAGTAAATGCCATGTCCCCACCAGCTCTAAATGACATTACCCTCCTCCCGATGTTAAAACAAAGGGCTAATGTGATTTAAACTAGTTTTAAAAATGATATATATATTTTTTGACTTTTGAGTGGAATCGTATTATTACATTTTATATACCAAGCAATCAAAAATATATGCATATTTGTGTGTGTGTGTGTGTGTGTGTGTGTGTGTGTGTGTATATATATATATATATATATATATATATATATATATACATATATATATATATATATATATATATATATATATACATATATATATATATATATATATATATATATATATATATATATATATATATACATATACCTTGCATAAGCATTAAGGATACACAGATATATTTTTACATGGGCTTGAATATATGTAGTAGTAGGTCTAGGAAGCTATTCTGTTCTTTTAATTCTTTCAATTGATATGCAAACTAGAATGAGGCTTTGTTATATGATTGGTTACATTTTAGCTTGATTGGTCTATAATATTTTTAATTTGTATATAACAAATGTATTTTTTAATTGTAAAATAACTCTGATGAAGCCTTAGTTGTTGAAAGGAGAAAGCACTCAGTCGTTGTTTTTGAAGGCATTAAACTGTGTTCTCCAGACATCAGTGTTCGGATATTTTTTATTTTTAGTTTATTTGTTTATTAGTTTTTTGCCATTGGCAGGTTTGTGTTTATTTAAAAAAATAAATAAATAAAATGTTCCCACTTTATATGTTATAAGTGGTATTCTTCTGCAAACAGATATGGTCATAAGAGACTCTGAGCACTTGTGTAAACAGCTCTCTGTTTCAGTCAGCTGTCATGCCAGCACCATAATCTGGAAATCCTGTCTGTCTCAGTTAATTTCCAAGGGGATATTTTCAAGATCCAAAGAAGTGATCTTACTACTGTATTCTTTCCTCATCAGGCCCATTGTCAAATATAATTCTCTAAGGTTGCCACCTCTTCTGATGCCTAAAAAGAGGACTGTTTTATGGCAACATGAGATTGATAACAGATAGACAAACCATACCTGAAGCAGTGTAAAGGGTAAGACTTCACTTTGTGCCAAAACAAACGCTCATCCTTCTATAATTTGAGTTGTTTATAGGTTCATAGGTTCATACTAGGCTATCTGCCATAGGGCATTTATAAGCCTAGCCAGAGTGTGTTTGGCTTTCACCACCCATTTTAAATGAATTTTGCTATGCCCTTTTTCGAGGTTAGTATACTGTGCCTCTGTCTAACAGTGACACAGAAGTGATACCCGGGGTAAACCTACTATCTCCCATCCACTCATCAAGATTCCTCTTGAAGAGAGTCAATGAGGGACTCTGCCTAACCTGGACTGGGATTTTATTCCAGAGTGAAGGGAGCCTCTGGGTTATGAATCTGTCTCTCCAGCATGTCCTATTTATTTCAGTGCTGAGGTTCAAGTCTCTCGAGCGCATAGCTCGATGGGATTTGGATTTTCTGAGGTGCAGCATGTCCATTAATTCCGGGTTTGACATGACTTTATACGTCAGGCACAGATCGCCTCTGAGCAGGCGGTATGCCACTGAGTAGAGCTGGAGTTTCTTTAACCAGGCAGCATATGGCATCTGTTTGAGCCCTTTGATCCTCTTGGTGAGGTACTTTTGGGGTCTTTCCAGTTGCTGCAGGTGTCTGGTAAGGTACATCCCAAAAGGGGCATTGTACTCAATTATGGGCCTGATGAGGGATGAGTAAAGAGGCACGATGACCTCCCCTGATCTAGATGTGAATCCCTCCATGATTAGGTGGGTTATATAAAATGTTTTTATAACCACTTTGGCCACGTGGTTGTCAAATTTGAGATTGCTATCAACTTGGGTCCCCAGGTCCCTAATTACTTTTTCCGTACTTAATGGATTACCACCTATGTAGTAATTTGTGGGCACTTTGTTTTTGCCAAATGGGATGACTATACACTTTTTGGCATTTAGCTTGAGGCCATGGCTCTGGCACCAGTTGTCTGTTTCTATGAGGCCCTTTTGTAGGATGCTTGTGTCAGCTGGAGAGTCGATTATGGCACCCAGTTTGCAGTCATCTGCGAACTTGGTCAGCCACAGTCCTTCCACGTTAGCCTGTACCTCCGAGAAATATATACCGAACAAGAGAGGTCCCAGGACTGAGCCTTGTGGGACGCCACTTGTAACTGGTTTGGAGTCTGACATGGCTCCAGCAATTCTAACCATGTGGGTTCTGTCCTTGAGCCAGTTTGCAACCCATCTAGTGACATAGGGGTTTATATTTAAGCTGGTGAGCTTATCTATAATGCCCGAGTGGGGTATTGTATCGAAGGCTTTTGCAAGGTCCAGGTAGGCTGTGTGGACCACCTTCCCCTCGTCAATGGCCTTGGTGACTGTTTCAAAGAAATCAACCAGGTTTAAGAGGCAGGATCTGCCCTTAACAAAGCCAAACTGGGTAGGTTCCAGTATCTGTAGGTCCCCAATATGTTTATTTATGAGGTCCATGATGATCCTTTTCATAGCTTTGCAGACCAAGCTAGTCAGGCTTATGGGGCGATAGTTTCCAGGATCCGTTGAGGCACCACCTTTGTGGAGAGGGACCACTGTTGCTGTACGCTACTCTTTGGGTACATATCCTGTAGTAAGGCTGAGATTAAACAGTAGTTTTATGTTTGGGTTTAGTTCGTCTTGGAGTTCATGTAGGACGCAGCCCGGGACACCATCTGGTCCCATTGATGCTGTGTTTTTTGCTTTGGAGAGGGCGGCTCTTACCTGAGCATCTGAGATGTCAGGGGGGCAGCACTCTGCTGGGATAGATATTTGCCCTTTTGGTGGGGAAGGGGGGGAGAAGTTTGCACTGAACCTGTCAGCTAGGATGTTGGCAATGTCTGTGGGTTTGGTGTATTTTTTGTAATTTTGGACTAAGTCTGAGCATATCTGGGAATTCCCACCCAGGTTCCTAACATAACTAAAGAAAGCCTTGTGATTATCCTTAGTGTCCTGTGCAATTTTTCTCTAGAAATCTGGCCTTAGACGATTTTATGAGTGCCCGTAGTTTTTTGCTAATACTGATCAGAGATGCCTTCCCTTTTTGGGATTTTGCTCTATCATGTAGTAGCTTCCTCCTTCTATTGTATAGTTTGTTTATGGCTGGGGTCCACCAGACAGGACGCCTAACTTTGGAGGATTGGGTCTTGGTTTTATTTGGGATTGCATGATCCATGTATTCCTGAAGGTGTTCATAGAATGCGTTTATAAATGATTCTGCGGTCTGGGCCGTATTTTCCACAGGCCTGGGGGCTATGAAGGATTCCACCTCGGTTTTGAGGAGTGTGAAATTTGCTTTAGAGAAGTTTTTCACTGTGGTTTTCTGGGCAGGGGCTGGGGTCGGGATGTGAATATCTAGTGAGATTAGTTTATGGTCTGATCTTATCAGTGAGGAATACACTTCTGGTCTGGAGCATAGAGTCCCCATGTTGGTGATGATCAGGTCCAGTATGTTTTCCCCTCTTGTGGGAGTGGCAACAAGTTGTTCCATAGTATTTGAGTTTATAAATTCTAGGAACCTTCGGGCTAGGGTGTTGGAGCTAGAGTAATGCTCCCAGTCTATGTTAGGATAGTTGAAGTCGCCTAATATAATGGTGTTTGGAGAGACCTTCATATTTTCCAGTGTTCTCAGGAAGGCCGAGTGGGGTTCCTGGGTTTGGGAGGGTGGTCTGTAGTGGGCTATAAACTGGAAGGCAGTTTTACCCACTGTTAGTTGCACATGGATAGTCTCTGATGCTTCGTGCTGTGCCACCAACCTGGAGGTGTGGGTATCTTTCAAGAATATTGATACTCCCCCTCCTTTTGTGGTTCGGTCCAAGTTTTGGGGCCGAAAAACATGGTATAAGGTATAACCTGGTGGTGCTGGGGTGCTCTCGGGAGCCTTGAACCAGGTTTCTGTTACTGCACAGATATCGATGTTCTCCATGCTAAGGAGAGTTTCGAGTGCATGCATCTTGAGGTTTAGACTTCTGGCATTGAGTAGCATTACTCTTTTAGTTTCTTATCCCTTGTGATACCTATGGAGGTGGGTTTGTCTTTTGAGCCTTGCCTAAAAAAGGCACTATGGGGGTGACAAGAGCCTTTGCCAATATCCGAAAGCCCAGGGGTGACAGGTGCAAGCCGTCCCTAGCGAAGCATCATGGCTTGTCGAGCATGTCATCCCAGGCAGGCATTGGATCCCCTTTGAATGACACCAATACTTAAGCCAATTGTTGAAATTGATCATCTTGTCTTCATATTGTGGCATCATTCTTGGTGAGGATAAGATGCTACTCAAGGTAAACATTTAGTTGTTTCAGATACAAAATAATTGCTTTATGTTAAATGAAACTTAAAAATATATATTTTTGTCCTAAAATCTCAGATTTTTATTTCTTTCTTTTTTTTTTTTTTTTTTTTTTTTTTGAAGACACAGCTGTCCAGTTAGTGACTACCCTGTCTACAGAGGGGTAGACATTGCTCAGCTGGAAAGACCCTACTGAATTTTAGCCAAAACAGTTAAAGAAGGACCTGAAATCCTTCAAATATTCTGATAGATTATCAAAGCTCTCCTTATACTCAGTAGTCTTAACATCTGTTCCAAGGAAATCAATCTCATTTTTCAAACCATGGAACTCCTAATCTTATTTGACATATCTATTTGCAAAGCCAGTGGCTCTACAAACATCTGTACTAGGGACCTACATTTATACCAACAAATAAACAAGACTTACTGGATGGATGGATTCTTAACAATGCATTCCCAGTCTATGAAACATGTTACAATTGCAGATCGAGCAAATTACCACTTTGTCTGCCTTTAAGGCTAGTCTTGATGATTGGGTGGGTAGACAAAAAATTACGTCAGGATTATCATGTACTGCCCTGCTTGATTTGGAAATTGGGCACTATTAAGTACTTATAAGGCATGACAAAAACAGCTTTAAAGGTGTACATGGCTAGGGTTTTATGGTCCACCTTATTACCTGATTAGTATTGTTCCTATGAAACAGAAACACTGAACCAGAAAGAGTCTATGGGTTTTATTGTAACATTTGAAATAGTTCCTTGCAAAAAAAATTGCTATAGAAGGCAGACTTCCTTGGAGTGGGAAGAGCTTACTAGCCTTGGTTAAAAGTTGACTGCATAATAGAAAATAAAATGTGTTTATTTATATAACATTTGTTTACCAGGAAAGTCTGACTGGGACAGAGCCCATTTTCAGCAGAGGCCCAGGGAGAAATGCTGCAGATGCATGTCTTTGGAATGTGAGAAGAAACCAGAGTATTCAGAGGAAACCCATATGAATGCAGGGATAATATGCAGACTCCACACAGAAGGTACCTCAGTCAAGAATCAAACCAGAGAACTTCTTGCTGCAAAGTGACAATGCTAACAGCTGTACCACTGTGCAGCCTGTAAGGTAATAGTAAATGGTCTTTGCATGAAGAAAATAGGTTTTAATAGAAGGATCCCACAAAAGTCCATACTACTAAAATTTCTTTATAGTATCTGTTTACAGAGTTGCTAAAAAAGTTTGCACACACACACGCACACACACACACACACGCACACACACTTTAAATATGTTTGTGTGTGTGTGTGTGTGTGTGTGTATATATATATATATATATATATATATATATATATATATATATATATATATATATATATAAAATATACAGTCCCATAAAGTATATTAAAAACAGTACATATATATTTTATATATATATATATATATATATATATATATATATATATATATATATATATATATATATATATATATATACTGGATATGTGTGATTATAGGTCGAACTAGCACATCAATTTCCAAAATATGTCAAAACACTGACCTATTCTGCATATGTCCTGAGGATTCTCAGACCAGGGTAAACCAATAGCAAATGTTTTGCAGGGGGAACAGGTCCCCTGCACCCCACACCTCCGGATAATTATATCTGCTCAGAGATAGCGCAGTCACCAAGGAAAGGGAATATGCCCTTACCCAGGAACTGTTGATCTCATGCATATGTCAACCATCTGTTTCTGTCAGCCAAACAGACATCAACATTGAACTCATCTGATTTAGGGTAATGCATCCATATATATCATATATATCTATATAGCTATATCTATATATCTATATACATATATATATATATATATATATATATAAATATATATATATATATATATATATATATATATATATATATATATATATATATATATATATATATAAATATAAATATATATATATATATATATATATATATATACTCCAAACAACACATTCGGTGCACCAATTGCCAAAAGGGTACCATGGACTAATATATATAATCAACAGCAACCAAACATGTCCAGCACCTCTAAAAAATATTTTAAACTGCAAATGCAATAAATATCAAAGATTTATTGATAACAATTAAATTATAGCGACCAAGCTACAAGCAGAACAAACAAACCGGTTTCACCCAATGGCGTCATCAGTATAAAGCTGGAAATAGCTACAAAATTACATTTAAAACCTGCATTTAAAGGTACAGTCCATTTTCAATCATATTAGCAGACCTAAAGAGGTTAAATAACATTTATTCCTAGAGTTCCATTGGAAAAGACAAATAGACATGTATTTATATATGTTTTTAAACAGTTGTTCACCAAATGTTGATAAACATCTAATTTATAACACAAAACACTAAAGAGCTACATGTATGCCAGGGCTGATCTATGGATAAATGGTATGACTCATAAGTATTATTACATACATCTGTTTAGTTTTACTGGAGCCGAGTTACTTGCATTGATTTGCATTACATATGGGGAAACTGGATTGTTGAGCAATTGTACTATAGACTTCATGAAGGTTAGACCACATCTCTTGTCTCTGTGCTATTTGTTAAGCTTCCTGATGTAACATGCTGTAAGAGAGATGTAAAATAAATGCCAGAACTAAAAAAAGTATCTGCTGAAGTGAGGAAATAACATCTAGCTTCAAGATCCTCTGTGTTTGGAACTAGAGGAGTATAATTCACAGTGGAACTATGACTTAGCTGCAACTCCTGAATTTTAGTGGTGAATATAACGCTGGCTGTAGACTGTGATCTTTAGATCCAGAAATTCAGTTTTTCTCTAGGCAAGTGGCTTAAATGAAAGGTTTGACAGGGTCCTGTGTACTGTATTCTTATGTGCTGTTCATCATTCTCACTGCTGTAGTATCCTTTGGCGATTAGGATTGTACCCTGCCTAGGAGCAGACAGCTTCATAAAGTATAAGCGTCCTCCACTGGGTGCTGATTGGACAGCCCATTTGTGAAGGGGTGAGCATTCCAAGTGAAGATTACTTCAGAATTTCTTCATAACTTTCTTTTCATCTCAAGGAATAACAACTGAGAGGTTTCATAGGAAACAACTGACTACAGGCTTCATTTGTAAAACAAGACCACACAGAAGATAATGCCTTTTTAAATATTTTATTTTATGTATTTTCAAAAACTATTTTTTGAACATAACTTATTATTGAATACTGGGACTGGTTTTGTGAGAAAAATATATTGCTTCTGAGACATTTTAATGAAATAAGGATTTAAAGCTTGGTAATTGTTTTATGTACTTAAAACACTTGAATGTTTGGTGCTTGTTTATACTTCATGAGTACTTGCTTTCATTATTTTACTGCTTGAGTTATTTTACTTAAAGATGTTATATTGGTTTACTATCATATAGTCGACACTCAAAAGATAGACCCACCTGAAATATCAACTAAAACGTTGAACACGGAAAGTCGAGAAGGTCAGAATGTTGCAAACACACTTCCTGTTGTGAATTCGACCTTTCTCGACATCTGTGGTGTGCAGTCTGACACTGTGCACCACGTGACATGATGATTTTGCAGGGCAACAAGCCCCCCACACCCCCTGCACATTATATATTCCATCTCCAAGATTGCACTACAGTGGGGAAAAGGGTAAATTTCCTGATCCCCACTGTACTGCAATCTCTAGTGACAACATCAACTTCATCTGTACCAATGCACTGTGCATTCAACCGAGATTCGTGCAAGTGAAGGTTCAGCAACATGGGTCAGCCAAACATTATTCGACATCACGTGGTAGCCGAACCTTCCCACAAATTTTAAATGTAAACCGTTATATTTATGGAGTGTGAAGTGTATTTTAGGGTGAGAAATGCATTTTGTATTTGGTGCTTGAGTACACATTGTGACACATTTCTTGTTTTCTCTCAGTACACTTTTGTGAAAGGGATGTAGAATTCTGACAAAATGTATGTGTACTCCTTGTGCTTTTACTTTTGAATTTTTGAGGGACTGTGTAGGCATTAGGCAGGTTTTGTGTGTGTTTGTGTGTGTGTGTGTGTGTGTGTGTGTGTGTGTGTGTGTGTGTGTGTGTGTGTGTGTGTGTGTGTGTGTGTGTGTGTGTGTGTGTGTGTGTGTATGCTGCATGTGAACAATTGTTTGACCAATTGCCTTCCAACTGACTCTTCCCGACAGTGCTTACCAGCAATCAGGCTTCTTCCTTGGCTACAGTGTGGATTTTTACACCAGTCCTGCTGCTCCTTCTAATGTACCTAAAAAGAAAAAAAAATAGTTAAAATATGAGCCCTTCTCTTCAGTGCAGGTTCAGTGAATGCCTCAGCTAATGGTAGATGACTCATCAGTGACCATTGCTGGTTCCTCAGACCATATACTGGTTTCCTCATATCCCTCTGTTCCTTCTGGTGTAACCTTGATGGTCACTATAGACTGTGAGACAGACACATCCTGTTCAGCTATTCTAATGTATGATGTGGGCATGGGAGAACCATCCATTGTATTTGTGGGATACATGCCAGGAGGGTCCTCTCAGCAAGGTTATAAAAGAGACCTCTAACTTGGGGTGATTTGCCTTCCCCTTCTTGGTCTTCCTTCAGGGATGTCTCTACTAAAAAGAAACTAAAGGTTAGACATTGATCATTGAAAGGCATTTTTGTCTGTTCATAAAGATGGCTTTCTTACCTTTGCCAGATGTTTAGTGCAGGTTTTCTGTCCTAGAGAGCAGAAAGCATTCCTGAGGAAAATATGTCAGAGGACTCTGGCATAGTCAGAGAATAGGGTCTTTTCTTTGACTCTTAAGCCCAGAGCTCTGATTCAGAGGAAAGCTTGTCCTCTTCAGCTTCATAAGAGGAGCTTCCCTTTTCTAAGACTAGTTCCAGAATGAATTTTTGTGGGAACAAGTGGTTGCTTTGCCTAAACTGAGGAGATGTTATGATATGCTGCAAATATACAGATTTCATACGTGAATTTCCTTCTTTGTCTATTCTGTCAAGTGTTGATAGCTTGTGAGATTGTTCTGTCACGCTTTCTTCAGAGGGTGGGTCTTGTGTGATTCCTACAATTTCTAAACTGTCTCAGATATATAAACATGCTTTGAAGAGTGTGTATGATTGTGCAGATACTGTATTTAGGGCCACTACTACTGCTACTGTTTTTCAAAGATATACCTGGATATATACTGAAAAGTTGTCAAATGAGGTAAAGACTGAGATTTTAAGGTCTAAGGCAGACAAGGAGATTTTGTTTGGCCTGCTGCTACTCAGATTCTCAAGCAGTCTGATGACATGTAAGAGTTTTCAAGTCTTACATTATAAATCTTATGAACTATCTGTTTTTTTAACAAACCCTTTGGCAACAGATATTTTCAAACATTTGGGTCCTAATACTTGTTCAGGAGGGTTACAGTTGGCACTGGATACACATACCTCCTTTCAGGGCAATTCCTTCCTACCCTCCAAACCAAACAGAGTTTCTCCTCAGGTTCCTTAACAGATGCTTACCCTAAGAATCTTGATATCAGTGCTTTTATACAAAAGGTAGGTCTTTTATTCCAGAATGCTTTTGGTTTCAAAGAATGAGCTTTCCAGGAGACCAGTTGTAGATCTTTCCTTTCTCTACTAGTTTGTGAAAGTACCAAAATTCAAAATGTTTGACCCTTCAAAGGTTCTATAAAGAACAGAAACCAACAGGCATGTAAAAGTTCAGTTCCATTTAATGAAATAAAATAAAATAAGCACTTTTGGGACAAACCCTTCTTCAGATAAACATACATATAAAAACACAGCAGTATTTATACAAGTTTAAAAACGTAAAAGCCAGTCAAGCATCAGTATTTTACCTTCCATTTTTTAAAGCTGGCTTTAAAGGTATAACACCATTTAAGCCTATTAGCCGGTCTGCCCCCATTTCAATAATCAATCTCATGTCATTAAACTCAGTGTGATTTACAATATCCATCATCATCAGCCCCCTTTATTTCCCTATTTTTCTACATGGGGTTGGGGTATCGTGTTAACTGTCGCCAATTCTCTCGATTCAGTACCACACTCCTGCCTTCATCTCATGCCTGACTGTCGCAGATCTTCTTTCACACAATCCAGCCATATCTTTCTTTGCTGGACATCCTCATTTCCTCTTTCCTGTCTGTCCCAAATCTTCCTCACCAGATTGTCTTCTGCTTTTCTACACACGTGCCCAAACCATCGTAATCTGGTCTCTTTGCTCTTTTCTGCAATTGGAGCTATTTTGGCTTCTGCTCTTATGTCCTCATTTCTTCGCCTGTCCCACCATGTGCATCCTACAACCTTTCTCAGGCACTTAATTTCCATCACCTCTAGCTTCTTCAGCTGTTCTGCCTTTACTGCCCAGGTTTCTGTACCATACAGTAGTACTGGTCACACCACTGTCTTGTACACCTTACTTTTCAGCTTCTTTGTCATTTTCTGTCATAGACTACACCTGATACTTTATTCCAGTTGGCTGCAGTCCCTCTGATTCTAGCTTTGACCTCTTCATTCAGACTACCCTTCTCCTCAGCTGCCCTCCCAGATGATTGAAGCTGTTCACCTGTTCAACTATCTTCCCTTCTATCTCTATTCTCAGCTTCTTCTGATTTCCCCAGTTTGATGCCATTACCACTGCCGTATCTTGTTTAGTTTCATCCCATGTGCCTTCAGATTTGCATTCCATTCTCCTATCCTTTTATTAAGATCTAGCTCAGAGTCTGCCTGCACTGCCACATCATCTGCATACAACAGATTTGTTGATCCCTTCCCTCCAACCTGTTTGCTAATGTAATCCATCACCAGTATGAACAGCAGTGGGCTCAGAGCTGAACCCTGATGTACACCCACTCCCACTGGGAACCCCTCTGTGAGGCCAAACACTATTTGTACTTGAGTCATTGGGTCCTTGTACATAGCATGCACTAATTCTACCAATGTTTCTGGGACGTCAAACCACCATAGTACTGCCCAGATCAGCTTTCTTGGGACCTTGTCATATGCTTTTTACAAATCTAGGAATGCCCAGCCTTTGTCTCCACACTGCTATTAGTACCCCCAGGAGCCATTTCTGCCTTATCTCAACCAGCATTTTTATCATATCTGCTGTAACCTCATTGGAGCCTGCTGCTTTCCCTGACTTCATCTTCCTTAGTACTGTTCTTACTTCTTTTAGGGTGGACTCCTCTTCGTCTCTCATCGTAGGCTTTTTCTGGGGCAGTACAGCTTCTCTGGGGTTTTCTTCATTCAGAAGCTGCTGGAAATACTCCTTCCATCTCTCTTTGATGTCCTCTGGACAGGTGATCAGGTTGTTGCTGGCATCCCTTATGAAGGGTGTCTGACTATCTTCTTTATCTTTCTGTCTTTGCCTTGCAACCTGATATAGTTTCTTTGTGCCACTTACTGAGTCACTTTCCACAAGTTGGTAGAGTGCCTCTGATGCCCTATTCTTTGCTATTGCAACTTCTTTCTTAGATTCTTTGTTAGCCATCCAGTAGTCCTTCCTAGCTTGGTCAGTATTTTCTATCTCCCACTTCTTCCTGCACTCATTCTTTCTTTTGATGACTTCCTGGACTTCTGTATTCCACCACCAGCTTTCCTTATGTACCTTATTTCCATACCTGGCTCGGTCACATATCTTTTCTGTAGTCCTAATACATGCTGTTTTTAGGCGCTGCCATTTTTTCTTCAACTCCAGCTATTTCTTCCTCTTCTTGGGGTGCTAGGGCCCTGAGTAATTCCTTACTATTGTACTTTCCCTCCAGTCAACTTCCAGGTCTTCAGCCTGGTCTCTGTTGACCTTAGAGCTTTCTATGACCACTGCTTGCAGCTAATTGTGACAACTTGTGGTTTATGCTGTGGGCCGACTATTTCACTGGGGGTGACTTTGCAATAATAGATTCTACCCCAGTGCCTTTTCCTTACTAGGAGGAAGTCTACCTGAGTTGCATGTTGACTACTCTTGTATGTGATCTTGTGATTGTCTCTTTTTCTGAACCATGTGTTGGCTACTATCAAGCCATTTGCCAGACAGAAGTCTAGAATGGCTTCTCCTTCTTTATCCCTGTTGCCCTACCCATGTGGACCCAGGCAGTCATCATATCCTGTTCTGTCTGTCCAGATATATGCATTCAAGTCACCCATTATCAACACCAATTCATGTTTTCCTGCTTTATCTAGTAGCTCCTCCAACTGCTGTCTGAATCTACTCTTTTCCTCACTATCACAACCCTGCTGTGGGGCATAGGCTGAGATTATGAATACTGGCCTATCATTACACTGGAGTCTGACTGCCATGTGTCTGTCATTAATTCTGATGATATTCCTTACTGTCATCTGAAGCCTCTCTCTCACCACAATTCCTACACCATTTCTAGCCTGCCCTTCACCTGAGTAGTAGACTCTGGATAACAAGCAAAGTGGCTTTGCTGCACTGCCTTTCCATCTCATCTCTTGGATACATAGGATGTCCAGCCTCCTCCATATCATCATGTCATCCACTTCCAAGCTGCATCCTGTCAGTGAACCTACATTAAGCGTAAAAATTCTCAGTCCATGTTTGGCAGGTTGGTTGGTTTTATGTCCAGCTTTCACTCAACAGAGCTATCCCAGGTAACCCAGGCTGGGTAACTAGACACCAGCCAGCCAGTAGCTTATTGACCCAGGCCTGCTGGGCTTTATGGCAGGCACACACTGGCCAATAGGGGCACATATACCCCCCCACCATTAGCAAGGGACCCTGGCGTGGTTCAGAGTAGGCCGGGTTCTCAACCCAATTATCACTGGTAACTACCCATGCCCATTTTTGGTGACATTAGTCAACATGACCGAATCACCTAGAGCCATATTTTACACTGTTGAGTGGCTAACCCTGCCACGGCTCACAGTCTATGATCCGTGTTCTCCTATCTTAAGAATACTGCACACCACAATAGGTACCCAAAGCGGTTGGTCTGTACAACTCTTCTCCCTGTAGGGCACCACGTAGAGTCTGTGCTACTGCCACCAGCTTGATTCATCGGTGATTCTGAAATGGAAACTTTCAGCATGTTGAGAAACCCCATGGAGACACAGGGAGAACATGGAAACTCCAAATAGGCATTAGTCAGAGGTCAGGATTGAACCTTGCACCTTGTGCATGGGAGGTGAAGACCTTAACCACTAAGCCATCTGGTCTCTGCAAGCCATCTGTTCTTACAATATCCCCCTAATATTCAAATAAATTTTTTGCATAACTATAAATGTAAACATATGGTCTGGATTTTGTTCACCATGTTGATGACATTATGCACATCTTTCAGCCGTACTGATGACATATGCTTCAATATTCTGTCCTTCAGTCTACAATTAGGCTACATAGAAACTAGCACAGTTCCTACATTGAGCTAAGTAAACAAGATTGCTGGTGAATCAATCAGCTTTCAAAACAAACTCATACTTTTTATTTGTTTTGGGATGTACAAAATGACTTTGACTATTAATCAAAGGACAGAGTTTACAACGTCCACAGGGAAAAGTACCCTGGCATGCTACATATTCCCTTCTCACCTGACCCATGTGATGTTCTAGACATAAAAGATCTTTTAAATTTTTATTCTGCTTAAAAATAAAGGTACCATCTATCGACAGAAACAGGGTGTAGCCATGGACACTGTGCAAATTCATATGCTAATTTTGTCCTTGCTTATTGGGAGGACATCAACATCTTCAAGAATGATCATCCATGGAAGTCACAATTAATCCAATATGCAATAGCTTAGATTTGTCGATGATGTGTTTTTGTTATGGAGGGGTACACAAGAAGAACTATATGCCTTTATAGCCTATCTGGAAAGTACGATGGACTTTCTGAGATTTACAGTTTATAGCTCGGATGTAACCATTGACTTTCTGGATGTACGTATGGTGAAGAATGGTGAGGGACAGATACAAACTACCCTTTTTAGAAAGAGCTGTTGGAAAATTACTTTATTAGCATATGATAGTATGCACTCTAGACGTATGTTTGATAATATAGTCAAAGGTCGAGCTCATAGAATTTCACGTCTATGCACTGAGGATGACAATTTTGAATCCAAGGCTGAGAAACTTAAAAATAATTTGGTAAAAAGAGGCTATAAAAAAAGCAGCCATAGATAGAGGTATAACTTATACCCAATATAATAGGACAGGCAGAGCAAGACCGTGGTATTCGAATGTAAATACTATTGATAAGGCAGAGAATAGTGATAACTTATTACATGTAACATTAAAATACAGTAATAATATTGGAGGAATATGTGATATAATTAAGCGCCATTGGAAAGTTATGTCTACAGATGAAAGATTAGCCAATATAGTGGGTGAAAGACCGAATTTTACTTTTAAGCGCACATCCAGATCTAGTGAGGTCATTGTTCCCCTGTACTCTTCACTTATCAGACCAATGATAGAGTACAATGCCCCATTCGGGATGTATCTCACCCGACATCTGCAGCAATTGGAGAGACCCCAAAAGTTCCTCACCAAAAGGATAAAGGGACTCCAAAATCTGTCATATGCTGCCAGATTGAAGAAACTCCAGCTCTATTCAGTCGCATACCGTCTGCTCAGAGGTGGCATGTGCCTGACATACAAGGCCATGTCCAACCCGGAATTAATGGACATGCTCCACCTCAAAAAATCCAAATCCACCAAAACCACTAGAGCAAGCGACTTAAACCTTAGCACGGATATAAATAGGACGTGCTGGAGGGATAGATTTATCACTCAGAGACTCCCTATGCTGTGGAATAAAATCCCGGTCCATGTGAGGCAGAGCACCTCGTTGACTCTGTTCAAGAGAAATCTAGACCTGTGGATGGGAGATCGTAGGTTTACCCCGGGAATCATCTCTGTGTCACTGCTGGACAGAGGCACAACAAACTAATGGGCACAGTATTTTTTCATATAAGGGGTGGCGTAAGCCACAAAAATTTGGGCTAGGCTTATAAATGCCTTAGGGCAGATAGCCAAGTATAAACCTATGAACCTATGAACCTATGAAAATTTAAAAGATCTTTTATGTCAAGAACATCACTTTTCCCTGTGGACATTGTAAAGCCTGTCCTTTGATTAATAGTCAAAGTCATTTTGTACATCCCAAAACAAATAAAAAGTATGAGTTTATTTTGAATGCTGATTGTTTCACCAGCAATTTTGTTTACTTAGCTCAATGTAGGAACTGTGCTAATTTCTATGTAGGCAAAACTAATTATAGACTGAAGGACAGAATATTGAAGCATATGTCATCAGTATGGCTGAAACATGTGCATAATGCTCTGTATAAACATGTTGAACAAAATCCAGACCATAAGTTTACATTTATGACTATGCAAAACATTCACCATTACAGGTCGAGAGACACAATATCACAGTAATGTGGCACATAAACAAACAGGGGCATCATGTCTAACCTTTGTGCTGGCTGCCTACGATGGGTTGGGAGGTAACTCTACAGCATTCTATAACCCTCCAAGCATATTAAATTCTGTCAGAGCAAAATGTAGTAACAGACAAGCTGAGAGGAGCCAAGACAGACCTCCTTGAATGGAAATTGAATGAGGGGGTGTTTGGGAATGGATCCAGTTGTGAGAAGCACCACAGATGAATCTTTTTACCTCACTTCAAATCAGACAACCAATTCAATTCCACACTCGGACTCCTTGCAGACAGGCCTGGAATATAGATGCATTTTCATTCCTGTAGTTAGAAATGTTCCTGTATACTTTTCAACCCTTTCCACTGATAATGATACCCAGGTCATTCTAA
Source organism: Protopterus annectens (assembly GCF_019279795.1). NCBI lineage: Eukaryota > Metazoa > Chordata > Ceratodontiformes > Protopteridae > Protopterus > Protopterus annectens. The sequence continues at coordinate 1,218,327,690 of NC_056743.1, forward strand.
AGATTCAGAAAGACTTTCCAAAAAATATTGTAGTGGATCTCTTCTGGCCTAGGCACCATTAGTTCCCCCTTCTTATGGAAATGGACAGGGGCAATTACCATAAGCTTCCTCATAGATTGGATTAACACAGACAGGACAAGGGAAGTTTGCTTTACCCTAGTCTCAAACAACTTCAGCTAACTGCCTGGATGATTCAGTTCTTACACCTCTTAAGCACCTTTTCCAGGAGTGTGTGCCACAGGTACTGAATGAGGCAAGAAATCCTGTTACTATGAAATCTTATAACTAGTGGAGAAGTTTTTCTAGTTGGTACCTCACATTTCACGTGTTTTTTCCCCCATTGGTTAATTTGTTTCTTGAGTGATACTTAAATACACGGGCTGTGTCTGTTGCTTTGTCTTTTCTGATAAGACTCAAGGTCTGCAAAAACTACAAGAACTATTGGTGACTCTGCTGTTTTTTCCACCCACTCTCCCATTCCTTAATCTGCTTTTTAAACTTGGTGATTTTAAGCTTCCCATCCTTACTGTAAATTGGGATTTATATGTTCCTCCCTTTCTACACTGCTGTTTATATCTTGAATTATTTATTATCATTTTTGTGATTATTTTGAAAAAAGTGCATGTTGCCTCTCATTGTCTGCTCTACTGATTTACTTGTCCTGGATTCATTAGCTAGCTAGATGTTGGATAAAGTAGTATATTTTTACACTCTAGCAAACTCTTTCTGTGTTTTTACATAAAGAGGATTTAGGATTTTCCATCTAGTGACAGTAGACTGTTCTGTTGATGTTGGTGAAACATACTAGTGATTCCTGCATGTAATTGTTTTATTGGCTGGAGGACTTATTAATCAGCTTACCTTGTTTTTAGTGCTTTTACATGTTCTGCACAATTGAATGGCTCTTTGGCTTATTTCTACAAAACAAAGTACTTTTATTGAATAATAGCACTTGTATAAGCTGTTTAAAGTACACTGCTGTTATGTTGAATTACGTATTGCCTTTCCTTAAGTTTAAATTTGTTTGTAGTATCATTTCACTTCGGACACTCTTTTACTGTGCTTTTACATTAGGAGGACTGGGATTATTCATCTAGTGGCAGTAGGTGTACATCTGGTCTGTCTGAGTTGGAAAGCACACAAAAGGCCTCTAAATGTAGTTGTTTTATTGGCCTGTTTTATTGGCCAGAGGGCTCAGCAATCAGTTTTCTATATTTCCAGCGCTGGTATAAGTTCTACACATTTACACAAAGCTGCCCACTGTGCCAGTGCCCTCCATAGATGCAAACATCTGGAAACATTATTTATTTCCATTATGGTATGAATGCTTACTCAGATATTTTTTTTTTTTGCACTTTTTTAAAGTTTAAAATTGCATTTTTAAACTGCTGTAAGGGTTGCTCTTCTGCACTGAAATACATTGTACCTAGCATTTTTTAATTAGTATTAGGCATCTGTTTAAGGTTCCTTACACTTGGGTTCCAAACCAGGCATTTACATTAAGAGGATCAAAGTCTGCACTCTTGTGGCAGGAGATGGCTGATTTCACCTAAGTGAGCTGGGAATTGCTGATATAAAGCTTATTGTGTGCTTACCTGATTGACCTTAGGGCATAATAAGTGTAAAACTTGCTTTTTTATGGTCATATATAAACCTTGTGTTTGTGAGAAGTTGCTCTTCATGCAGCAGCAGTTACTGGTGCCTTGTATACATGCAACCAATAGAAGCTGAAATATCCCAATAAAAGCACCTCAGAATTTTACATCAGTCCTGTGTTACTCATGGGGCAATTAATTGTTGTGGTAAGCAGCATTTATGCATTTAGTTAGGACTGTTCAGGTCTACTTTACCTTATTATCGCACCCAGGACTATTGTTGCTTAGAGAGTATCTGGTTTGGTTGCTGGGTAGCATCACTGGTTAGGTTAGCTGCAGATTACCACCAAGTTTCTCCATGGAAAGAATTATCATGGAAATGATCAATAGTGATATAGTAAATCTCCAGACACTGGACCCAACCCAGTTTTTTTTTTTCAAGGGCAGATCATGCCTACTCAACCTGGTGGACTCCTTTGAGAAGGTCACCAAAGCAATGGATAAGGGCAAAATGGTTTACACTGCCTATCTTGACCCGGCCAAGGCATTTGACACAATACTCTACTCAAGCATTGTTGACAAACTCAAGAGTTTAGGTACAAACTCGTATGTCATCTGGTGGATAGCCAACTGGTTCACAGACAGGACTCAGGAAGCTAGAATTGGGGAGTCCACCTCTACAAAGAGGCCAATCACAAGTGGAGTCCCTCAGGGATCAGTCCTTGGACAGTTCTTTTTTTTTTTTTGCATTTACTTCTCAAAAGTCAAGGCCAATGTCAGTGGTCTCTGGTTGACTAAATTTGCAGATGATTAAAGGACAAAGATTGTAACTTTAAGCCACTAATTAATAGCATGTTTTTTCAATCAATGCAAATGTTGTTAAAGTATTAAAGTATTAAAGTATATAAGACACTTGCTAAATCAAAATGTCATCACTTGAAAAAGCTCAGAATTTTTCTAAGTAAAAGCGCTTGTGTTTCGGATGGTTTTGTCTTGTTGAAATAAAGGATTTGATACTTATTAACTTCTCGTTGGTTGCTCTGCTTCCAAATTTGCAGATGATTACAAATTAAGAGCTGTCATTGAATCCCACACTGACACAAATGTTCTCCAGGAGGGTCTGACACAGACAAACCACTGGTATCAGAGCCATGGACTAAAGCTAAATGCCAAGAAATACATAATAGTATCCTTTGGGAAGTCATCCACTCCTGGTAACTATCATGTTGACAACACAACCCTTACAGATGACCCAGTAGTCTGGGACTTAGGGACACACATAGATAGTAATCTAGCCTTTGACCATCACATGTCTACAGTAGTGAGGTAAGTATTCAATGTTGTGCAACTTATAAACAAAGGTATGGCATCTAAGTCCAAGGAAGTCACTGTTCCACTGTATTTGGCATTCATCAGACCTATCATTGAGTACAATTCCCCCTTTGGTAAGTATGTAACCATGCATATTTACAATTGGAACATCCACAGAGGTTCCTCACTAAACAAATACAGGGTGTAGGTAACATGTCCTATGCAAACTGCCCCAAGGCTGTAGCCTGTACTCTGTCTCCTACAGGCTTTTGAGGGGAGATCTATGCCTGACATACAGGACGTTGTCAGATCCCACTCTAATGGACCTCCTGCATATCTGCAAAACAAACAGCACCAGAATTACCCATTCTAAAGACTTAAACCTTGCCTCTGATATAAATAGGACCTGCTGGAGAGACAGGTATGTGTCCCACAGATTACCCCATCTCTGGATCAGGCTCCCCATCCATGTGAAGCAGAGTTCCTCCCTAACCCAATTCAAGTGCAACCTAGACAATTGGATGGGGAATAGGAAATTTATCCCTGGTTTGGCATCTGTGTCACTAATGGACACAGGTAACCTGTAAATGATTCATCTCCTAGGCCCTAACTTGTAAATATTTCATCTCCCAAGCCCCTGCTTCACTTATCAAGGGTGTCAGAACTTGTCAGAGGTTTGGGATGCATGACTAGGCTTAAAAAGGCCCCTGTGGTTGTTAGCCTAGTGAACTCCTATGCACCTACATAGCACCATTCCCTTATCTGGTGGCAAACCCCCTCCACTCCTATCCCATGCAAGTACACATTTGGACCTACAAGCATGGATGACCACTTTCTTGCTATCTCTATATCCAGCTTGGTGAACATGGGCATCCTGAGGCAATGTAACAATTGTCTTATGTAAACTGACAACCACTTAATTCTCAAACAGACAAATACAGTATGTTAATGATGTAGTTACACACTGACACTGGAAGCTAAACTCTCACATACTGACACAATAAGCAACAAACAGGTTGTCAGTGACTCACACACATCACTTACCACAACCTCCAAAAACCACACACATAGACCCACATATGTGGAGGTGCTCACAAGTAACTTACTCAAACCTCAAAGACCTCTTAGGTATAGTCCTCAGAAACTATGCATGTATATAAACAAGCAATTCCCATTAAAAAACACATAAAGCCACATCTCATTGCGTCCTAACTACCAAGCCCATAAGCTGAAACACACCACAACCCAATGTTCTGGTCATAGGAGACTCTATTGTGAGACACACTGATGTCCCTCTTACCATGCTGGATAAAGGAAAGGTTACAATTAGTTGCCTGTCAAGGCCCACGATGTGCCAGATATCATAAGCACTCAGGTCACTTACCCCTAAGTACCAGTGTGACTCAGTCATAATCCATGTGGGTGTGAATGATCTGAGACATACCACTTGAGTGATATGAAGTGAGACATGATTAAACTCTCAGAATATGTGTCACAGGCAGGTATGAGCCTAGCAATAAGCAGCATTCTACCATCTCCTAGGATGATGCCATAATACCATTAGAAAATGATTGACTTTAATAATTGGCTTAGCTACTGGTGTCATTTCAAAGGAGTCCAATACTTGTCAGCCTGGGAGGACATGGCTTACAGGCCATGGTGCTTTTCCAGGGATGATCTTCAACTGTCACCTCTAGGCTTTTGGATATTGGCCAAAACATAATCCACTACTATAGTGCCATTTTTAGGCATTGCCAAACAGACAAACCTTCCAACATAACAAATGTTACTCAAGACAAGCTAAAGGTGCTACTGCTCAATGCTAAGAGCCTCAACAAGAAATTTCACTCCCTGAAAGCTCTCCTCACCCTGGAGAATGCTGACATCTATGCAGTTCGAACATGGTTCAAAGTCATGGAAAGCAATCCATCAGTGCATGGCTGTAACACCTTCCATACGTTCCAACCACCCACTGAACATGGAAGAGCAAAAGGTGGAGGTGTATTTATGTATATAAAGGATAAGCACACTTCAAGGCTGGTCAAACAATATGATATGCTTGAGCTACTCCATGTCCAACTAACCGTGGGAAAAATCCATTACTATATTCTTGCTAGTTACAGGTCTCCAACCATGAACCAGGAAACCCATGCATCATACCTGAATTACTAGAATCACTCACCATCCAGCCCAATATCAAACTAGTGGGTGATTTTAACTACCTTCAATTAATTGGCAGGTATACACAACCACTAACATACAGGCCCAAAGATTTCTTAACTTTGTAAATTCAAATGTCCTGGAGCAGCTAGTCTGCACTCCAACTAGGAGAACAAATATCATGGATCTTGTACTCCTTGTACACACAAATATGGAGGAAGGTGCACCCCCCATGTGATGTCCTTACTGGTAAGAGCAGATCACAAAGCAGTCTTCATTAAAAAGGGTAAATCTAGTCCCCCCACCTAACCCCAAAAAGTTTTAAGATCTTCTCAAAGGTAAATTACCTACTATTAAGGGACGGCATAGTTAGTTCCCAAGCTCCCCCAAATGCAGAAATCACATAAATCTATCCAAAGGCATACACAAAAGCCCTGTACAACCTGCAATACCCCACCACTGGCCCAGTAGTCAAGGAGCCTCAATCCTCACCACTGGCAACAGTGGGGGATGTACACTCTGGGAGGATGACAAGTTACACACATAGTATTTCCAGATGCAGCTCTCTGTATCAATTGCAATTTCCTTTAAGAGCACACAGAGACCATAGTCAGTCTGGAGCTGGTTTCTCCCTCTTTCTCCAGATCCCCAGTAAGACTCCCCACTGGCACAGCTATAGAGTTGAGATCTCAGCTGAGTGGCCAAGCCAAGACCTCCAGCACCCTCTCTATCCAACCAGTGCTCCATGTCCCTGTCCAAGGAGCTGATACACACACTCCTTGAAATTTGATTTATACATAAACATACAAACACACACACCTGGGAAAGGCCGGCACAGGTTTACTATAAGGTAGTTATCACTGCCACCAGCCAAATCTTTATCAGCTACTTTAATGCTCTTAACAAAAGGTGTCTAATCTTACTGTGTAATGTTGCTATAAATCCAAATGGTAGTTTGACCAAGAACAAGGCTATTAGGAGTGGCCCAAATAAATATGCAAGTACTCTCAGAGCTTACATATGTCTCACAAATAGCCACAATGAAAGGTTTAAATATATTTAATAATAAATAATAAAAGAACAAGAAAATACTCAGTAAATAATCAGAGTTACATCAGAGTTTAAAATCACAGGAATATTTGAAAAATTTTGCAAGACAGTCTCAAATAAAGAATGAAAACATCTAAGCTATACTTCACTATATTCCTGTCTGAATCTAAGAGAAATTACTGTACCCTAGTTAACTTGGTTACAGAGCAAAGCAAGGCAGATGTGGTGAATGGGCTTTCCAGCTGATGTTGTCAGGTCAAAGACAAAATACAAAATGCTCAGTCTCTCTCTCTCTCAGAGAGTTCATAAATTAATACCTCAAATATGGCTGCTGGGATACTTGCAGGATGACATCACTTCTTGTCATCTGACTTTAGTTCCCAAGCTAAACCCCCATTTCTAGAAACTGCCAGCCTTTATCATCTACTTGTGAAAAATACATAAACAAGGACTCTACTTAGATCTTTGCAGCTGTTGGAAGACATAAAACAATAAGACAGTTACAAGACAATGCAGAAGGCTCCCTAGTTTTAAGCATCCTGTCTCCTTGCTGCATTGAAACTATCGTTTATGGCACAGTTATAAAGTAATTTAATTTCAACTATTTTTCTGAAGTTTTGCAAGTTAACCTTCTATGTTCCAGTACCCACTGTTAAAATACATACATTCAAATTATTACAATAGTGTACATACATTTCTGTTCTAATCCAGCAGGGTACACTGTGGTCACACCTCTAGGCTCAGTACTGTATAAGCCTTTTTCACACACACACTTCTGTACCAGCAGTTTGATATACACATAACATAGAATTCTAATATATCTGTAACACAAGCATATGAATCATGTTGACATTCACAACTGACATATAATTATTTACAAAATTCCAGATAGCTGGGCTGGAAGTATCTCCTTTTGCTACACTTCTATATAAGTCACAATAATATTCACAAATGACATATAATTATTTACAAAATTACAGCTAGCTGGGCTGGCAGTATCTCCTTTTATTACATAACCACATAAACAATTGCATAGAAATGGCATTGTCTGACCGAAATAAACCCAGATCAAACCACAAAAACAAGCCACCCTGGTGGACCCCTGGTATCAATAGGTTGTACAACAAAAGAAAGAATATCCTGTTGAGAAGTAAGAGAGAATGTGCACAATAGAACAAGTAGTCCCTCATTAGGCTAAACAAGTGAATCAGGAAATCAGTCACATCTCTGAAAGCAGACTTAGAAGTAAAAATAGCCTCCAAAGCTAAGGATAACCATAAGGCATTCTTCAGCTATGTCCGCAATCTTAAGGGCAACACCCAACAATGTGTGGAATTAGTTGTAGTTGGCATCACCTATAGTCAGCTGAAAGAAATAGCAAATCTGCTGGCTGACAAATTCAGCTCAAATTTCACCTCCCTATCACCCCCAGTTCTGTGCCAAGAAATACCCTCCACCACTCCACTAATAATTATCACCAAAGAACAGGTTATCACTGCAATCTCTAAAGCTAAAAACATGGATTCAATGGGGATGGACAATATCTTGTATGGTCCATACCTTGTAACTGTCCAGATTTTGGCAGAATGTCCACATTTTTGTCTCATATTTTTGGTCTATTCTTCATAAAATTGGTGATTTTCTGGCAAATCACTGTAATGATCCAAGGATTGAAGTTACTAAATAATGATATACATTTGAGTTTCAGACTTCAAATCCTTCAGAAAATGTGTTAAAATAAACCCTGTTACTCTAGCAACTTTCTAAGTTTATAAGAGCAATATTTAAAATCTGTCCCTATTTTTGGGCCTTTGTCCAGATTTCTTGCACCAAGAGGTTGAGAGGTATGACCAGGTTGCCTGTTCAACAGCTTAAATCAGGATTTATCAGGCCCGTTAGGATATCTATATAACCACAGCCTCCAGTCTGGCTTTGTTCTGATAGAGTTGGAGGACAGCAACAGTCATCCCAATGCATAAAGTGGCACCATCTACTGATCCGGGAAATTACAGACCCATAGGTTTGACCAGTTTTATATGTAAGGCCATGGAAAGGATAATCATGGACATGATAAATAATGACATAGGAAACCTCCAAACACCAGACCCAAACCAATTCTGCTGTGTCAAGGTCAGGTCATGCCTACTGAAACTGGCGGATTTCTTTGAGAAAGTCACTAAGCCCATGGATGAGGGTAAAACAGTACATACTGCCTATCACAAACTAGCCAAGGCATTTGACACAATTCCCCACTCAGGTATTATAAATAATCTCACAAAACTGGGCATAAATCCCTACATCACCAGATGGATAGCCAGTTGGCTCATGGACAGGACATATGTGATTTAAGTGGATGAATTCAGATCCAGCAAGAGGTCTGTTACTAGTGGTGTGCCACAGAGCTCAGTGCTGGGACCACTCCTTTTTGGAATATACTTATCTGAAGTAAAACTAATGAGAAAGGCCATTGAATTACAAAGTTTGTAATGACTGCAAGCTGGGGCAGTCACTGAATCCCCAATGATGTAGTTATCCTTCTGGAAGATCTAGAACAGACAAATAACTGGAGTCAGAAGCATGGCCTAAGACTAAATATGAAAAAATTCATGATTGTACCCTTTGGGAAGTCAAATACCCCTGCAAATTACAACATCAATAGCACACCCCTTAGAGTAGACTCAGAGGTGAGAGATCTAGGTACACAGATAGATAATAGCTTGAACTTTGACTGCCATGCATCCACAGTGGTAAGGAAGTCCTTCTATGTAACACAACGTATAAATAAAGGTATTGCATCCAGATCCAAGGAAATTATAGTCCAGCTGTAATCAGCCCTTATTAGACCAATAATTGAGTATAATGCAACATTTGGCATGTATTTGACTAGGCACTTACAGCAGCTGGAGTGACCTCAGATGTTCCTCACAAAGAAAATACAGGGTGTAAACAACATGTCCTATGTGGATAGACTAGAATCCCTATCCCTTTACTTTGTCTCCTATCAACTATTAAGGGATGGCCTATGCCTGACCTACAAGGCACTCACAAATCCCGCCCCAATGAAGCTGCTACACATCTGCAAGTCAAACAGCATGAGGGTCACCCAATCCAGGGATCCAAACCTAGTCAGCAACTCAAACAAAACATGCTGGAGAGACAGATATGAGTCTCAGAAATTACCTCTTCTTTGGAACAAGCTTTCTATTCACATTTAGCAGAACTCTTCCCTGGCCCTCTTCAAACACAATTTGGATCAATAGATGAGATTTGGAAATTCACACCCCAGGTAGTGCCTATGTCCCTTATGGGCAGGAGCAATCTGTATGATACTCAAGCCATAGGCATAAATGCATGCTATCCTCTTACCCCTAAGGGCCGTACATTGTGTAAAATCATGTTATATTGACTAGGCTTGTAATGGCTCTTAAATCATTAGAGTAGTAATCTCATATGAACCTGCAACCAGTGCCTTATTTGGGATCATTACCACTGGTTCTCAGACATTTTTGTGAGTTACTGTCCTATGGTCTGTGTACTCCTTTGGAAAAGGGTATTTAGGTATTTATCAGCCATTTCAGTATGTCTACCCATGGATCGTCCTCTTCATTTCAGAGTTAGCAAAAGCTGTTCTCAAAGAGGTTTTCCTGTTGATAAATAAGTGTAGCTATTAATCAGGTGACACTTAACTGGGATATTTACTTTTTGATGGGAAAGTTATTTATGTATGTGTTTGGACCAACTAGTCTGCCTGCTATGTTTTCATCATTTTGGTAGACTGACTAGTTTATTGTTCTGACATCTACAAGATAATATCTGGGTTGCAACTATTCATGGCGGATTAACCCTTTTGCTTTTCTATGCTTGTAGGCTTATCTGTAATAACAAAAAATGCCATTACTACATTCAGAGTGTACTTTGAATCTAGCTAGCTATCTGTCTCCCTCATTTCTTTCAAAATTTTGCATTATTGAGAGAATAGATTTTATATACTCTGGTCATGTGTTTGCAATTCTGGTATTATCTTTTCAGTACTGAGTCCTTATGGAAAGCTGTAAATGTGCGGAATTTCTGATGTGGGACAGGAAAAGAACAACCTGTGTCAATTCAGACAATTCCATTTGGTTGTTCATTACTATATCTTTTCTTATTATTTCTCACTATGGTAAAACATTTCCAGACAGTAATGCACATTCTAATAGGGTGGTCTTGTCTGCGATAGCATATTGGAATGAGGTAGACTCTAGAAGCATTATAGAGCCAGCAACATGGTCCCCTTTTATAAAGCATTACAAACTGGATTTCTTTTCAAGTTCAGGACTGTTTTTGATGGGACCATTCACTGTGGGCTTCTGGATCCACATCATTCCTCCTCTCGGGTAGGATACGCTTTGGTAAATAACCCAAAGAGCCAAAGGCTACTGTAGCATTCAGAATGATGAACATAGTACAGTTGTGTAAGTTGCACTTACCACAACACCACCATACCATACCCACTTGCCATAACCCACCCTCCATCCCAATGTCTGTGTACATAGTTTTTTAGTTGGGATATAAGCTTTTGATTTCTATTATATGTTTTTTTTTCTGGGTTAGAATGCTCTTACAGTTATGGACAAGAAAGACTTGAAGAAATTCTCAAGTAATCTTCAGTCAGGATAGTCAGGATACTGACTGATTTCTCTCCATAAACTGGCTACACAATCAGCACTCAAAGTGAACATGTGGGAGAGATTCAGAGTTTTGTGAAGCTGGCTGGGTTGTTGTATCCTAGGTATGAAGCAACCAAAACTGCCAAAGGCAGCTATAGCAGTGAGGAATTTGAATATCTAGTGATCTGATGTCTATTTTCATCTGCTTCAATGTGTGAAATGTGGGATCCCATCTCAACACTTTATACCAGATTATTGGATCCAAGTGCTCGAACTCCTCCCCTACCCACAATTCCTTCCTTCCAGTTGATTTCCTGCAGATCTCGTTTGCCACCTATTAGACCAGATGTGTTTTCTGAGAGCTCCAGTATGTTCATGATAAGTGAAGTTATTTTGATTAAAATCCTTACTCATCCCTTAGGATAGTTGTTAGATTTGTTTCTTATAGCTAAAGATTACTGTACAAAGGCATTTTAGATAACTGCCTTTAGAAAGTTTTTTTTAGTATGCTGTATTGGAATTTTCTAGTAGGTTTTTATACATTCACATTTATATATATATATATATATATATATATATATATATATATATATATATATATATATATATATATATATATATATATATATATATATACATATAAATATATATACACACACATATAAATATATATATATATATATATATATATATATATATATATATATATATATATATATATATATATATATATATATATATATATATATATATACACATACACACACACACACACACACACACACACACACACACACACACACACACACACACACACACACACACACACACACACACACACACACTATATGTAGAGAGATACAGAGTGAGAGAGAGATACCAGTACAGACAGTAGTAAACTTAGTTATTAGTACAGTGTGCCTTTTCAGTGTTTTTCTCTATATACATATACATATGATTTTTTCCTAATTGTTCTGTAGTATTCAAAGTGAAGTTTGTTACTGCAAATTTAATGTAATAAGTTTGTTCTCATTTCTGACAAGTCCACTGGTTTCAAAAAGTGTTCAGCCTGTGGACACAGGATACCTCCAAAACCCCAATCCCTCTTTGTCTATTGTCTATGTCCTTCCCATTTACAGGACAGTTGCAGTACCTGTGCTGCCTTTGGTACCAGAGCACTTCAAGGCAGAAGGGAGAAACGTATTCTCGAAGGCTTACTTCCTCTCAGAGAGGTCTAAAATGTCCTCTGAGGCAAAGGTACCTTCTACCTGTCCTTCTTTGGATAAAAAGAGGGAGAAAGATAGAGAAAAATCCAAAGGAAAAGAAAGATAAACGTCAAAAAATAAACAGACAAACAAACAAACAAGTTGAGAAGAGACAAGAAGAAAGGGTAGAGAAATAGAAGAAAAGGTGTCCTGATCCAAATGGTCTTTTGGGTCTGGCACCTAAGTTGTGGAGGCAGTTGGAGCCAAATGTAACTTGGATCTGAACTCCCTCCCAGTAGCCTAACTTTTCTCTAGGGATGGTCAGTTCTAGACTCCATTCACTGATATTTCAACAAATGCTACCATCAAGACCAGCATCTTTAACTTCTTCTTCTTCAAGGTCTGGTCAATCCACCAAGTCTAACTGAAATGGAAGTTGACTGTATGATAAGGAAATTGTTGAGGACACAGATTTAGCTGGGGGTCCTCCCAGCCCCATCCCTGAAGAGAGGACTGATAATGGACCCTTTGACACCTTCCAATCATTTTCTGACACCATCTCCTTTTTCCAGAGCAGATGATTATGGGTCTGAAACCTTTCACCGTACTGGTGCCTGATCTGATAGCCCTGAAGACTTCGCCTTTGTCATCTTCCCTTACTCTCTTGAAACTAGTACCTCCAAGCCAAGGAGAATCCCATAGCCAGAGAGTCAGAGTTGAAGCAACAAAGGTGAGGTCGATTCTGAAGTTTTAGGTACCATTCCTCCCTCTTGGTGCTTCTGCTGTAGACAGCTCATCTGCTAGGTCCTCCTCACTGCCAACCTCTTTTGGAGTCAGGAAGCCTACTGACTTTGCTGATAGGGGTAGTCTCACCTCAGCTCCATTAGCTGAGTTGGCTTATGAGGATGTGGAGAGGGCTTTGGCTGGACCAAGGAGACTGGTAAGTGCACTGAGTTCTTATCCATCCTGACTTCTATTGGATCCTGTGCCTCTTTCTTCTCATTTTGGTGGACAGAAACAGACAGACCTAATCAGCTTCAAGGCAGGCCAACATTCAAGCTCCCCTTCTGACTCTGAGGTGTCTCTATCAGTGCCCCTGAGACACATCCCTCACAAAAGGGCATGCAAAAGGAAACATCTAGACTCTTCTCCAGAGTCTGTCACTGAAGACATGGACTTAGATGATGGAGAAGGACCCCCTCTGAGCATGTCTCCTTTGGGGGTACTCTGGAATTGATGAAGTAGAGAGTGGATGGTTCACAGAAACTCCTTCTTCTGAGTCCATGTTCCTTAAGCTTTTGGGTCTGGCTCATTGATGTCCTGGGTGGTCCTACCTCCTAATGCAGTAATAGCTCTTGTCACCCAAAAGGCTTGGAAAGATCCTGCTGTGGCACAGCTTATGCCAAAAAATCCAGACAAAACTTTGATTGCCCCAACAGGTAGGAAATACTGGTCAAAGCCCCCCATAAATGCCATGGTGGTAGCAGTAGCCATAAAGAAGGAACTATCTAAGGAAAGTTATTCTGTTCATCCCCTAATAGGGAGTCCAGGACTTTGGACAGACTAGGGAAATGGGCCTGCACATCAGCTACCTTTGTACTTTGAGTACTAAAGCATCTTGCACACCTTACACATTTCCAAACAGACTTGATCAAGGATCTTTCTAAGTTTCTTTCAGATAGTTTACATACAGATGTCCAAAAGATGGTGGACTCCCAATTGTCTGCCTTGCAGTCTGCCTCAAATGGGGTCATGTGACTACTATCTAACACAGCTGATCATACATCAATGGCAGCCAGTACTACCATGTGATGCCATGTCTGGATGCTGATATACGATTTCACAAAAAAGCTTGAGGCGTCCCTTATCAGTGCCCCCTATAGTGGTTCAACCTTGTTTGGACCTAAAGTAAAAAACACTTACCAGGAAAAAGCAGGATGGTAAGACCTTGTCTGCCCTGGGAATCCATTTTTCTACTCCTGAAAGATCCTTTTCCAGGAATCAAAAAGGGGATAGAAAGCTGTGGTTCAAAATTCCCGAGGTTTTCACCAAGACAATCCTGGAGATGGACCTCCCAAGGCAGAGGTGAAGGCAGTCTGAATGAATGGCACCCAAGAGGAAAAAGCAAACTGCAAAACCAAGATTTCCATGGGCCCTTCACCGAGAAACCTTACGAGTGTACCTGAATGGCTGCCCAACTGCTGCACTCACAAGGCAGTCGGGAGATGCTTATCCTTACACCTTTTAGCCTGGTAAACCATAACTTCTGAGTCATGGGTGCTAAGGATAATCACCAAAGGCTATATTGTACCCTTTGTGGCTTCTCCAAAGAATGATTGAAGATTCCCAATATGCCACCTGATCAGTTGGAATCTGCAGCAACAGAAGTATAAAAGTTACTAAACAGAAGAGTCATCTTGGCTGATGCACCCAGACCAGTTAGGATGCATAGTATTTTCCAGATTCTTTTTAGTTCCAAAAAGACAGGGACCCTCCAACCAATATTGGATTTTAGCATCCTAAATCAGTATGTCAAACAGACAAAGTTCCTAATGGTCACTGTGTAGTCCATTCTACCTCTATTGAGGCAGGATGACTGGATGTGCTCTGTTGATCTCCAGGATGCTTACTATCACATCAAGATACAGAGGCAGTCCAGGAGATTTCTCCATTTCTGGCTGGGGGCTAATCATTACCAATTCAGGGCACTGCCATTCAGTCTCACCAGAGCTCCCCTCCAGGTGTTCACCAAGATTTATGGCAGTAGTAGCAGCTCATCTCCAACTGCAAGGGATACAAATCTTCCCATATTCAGATGATTGGCTACTATGCTACCTCCAAGGATCTACTTTTGCTACACCTAATATTCTTTCTCTCTCTTGCAAAACATTTGGGAATATCAATCAACTACAAGAAGGGCAATCTGCCTTCCACTCAGAACATAGAATCTATAGGATGCCAGATAGACACTGTCTAACAAATTCTGAAACTCTCTAACTCTCTATTGCAAGAGTCCAATCATTAAGATTCATAGCCTATCAAGTGATGCAACACCTACATCCACACCCACAGGCATGACTCATTCTCCATCTTTTAGGGCTGATGACCTCTACTATTACACTGATCCCATTAATAGGATATCACATGAGAGTCCTGAAGTGAACACTGACAGAAGAATGGTGACAGAAATTTCACTTCCTCCACACAAGAATCCCACTTATTCAGACATGCAGGAATCACATAATTTGGTGGATTACATCTCCATCAGTAGTACAGAGCAGTTACTTTTGTCTACCTGCTCCCAGAGCCACAGTCAACATGGACGCCTCCCTTCAATGGTGGGGGGGGGCATTTTGAATGGAAGACTATTCAAGGAATGTGATCATCAACAGGCCAAACTTCACATTAGTGTTATGGAGATGTGAGCAGTCCTCCTAGCATTGCAGGCTTTTCAGGAGCTCCTCCCAAGAGTGTGATTTCTCTTCGCACAGGCAATGTCAGTGGTCTGGTACATCAACAAACAAAGCAGAACACATTTGTATACCCTCTTTGCATGTTTGGCAATGGATGATGTCTTCAAACTGCTTTCTAGTAGCAACACACATTCCTGGGATGTCCACTATATTAGCAGACAAGTTGAGCAGGACTATCCTATTACCTCACGAGTGGTCACCCAAACAAATAGTGACAATGGAGATTATCAGCCGCTGGGACCAACCTTGCTGTGACCTCTTTGCTTCTTACCTCAACAACAGATGCAGCAGTTATTTCATCCTCAGCCCTTCACAGGGACAGTCACTGAGAGATGCTCTGGTCCATTTTCATCCCCCAGGTATACTTTACTGTTTTCTACCAATTCCTGTTTTCACAAAGTTCATTCAGAAAGCTATGAAGTGCAAGACGAGGGTAATTCTTATTTCCCCCTTTTTGTCCTCAGTAGGTATGGTTCACCTTTCTTCACCCTCATCTACTGCACCCACCATTAGTGGATCTGCACAGTCACCCATCCAGGATGCCTCTACAGGATCTCCAGTCCCTAAAATTAACCACTTGGTTTTTCCAATTTTAACAATAACCAGAGATGCCAGGCTTTCTTCCCCTGAAGTACACATGCTTTCTTCATCTCTGAAGAATCAACCAAAATGACCCACAAAAGCAAATGTAAAATGTTTTGTATTTGAACATCCTCAAAGAGCTTAGACTCTTTCTCAGCTTCTCTAATTGTGCTACTGGAATTTCTTTCTTAACTTTCTATGGGAGGTTCCAGTTACTCTACTATTAAAATCCAGATGGCTGTGATTTCAAACTTTCACATATGACATAATGATTCATCTACTGCACCTTGTAAGGTGACCAAAGCTTTTCTTAAAGAAACAGTTTTATTGAGCCTACCTCTTCGAGATCGAGTTGCACCCTGGGAAGTTAGATTTATTACAATCTTTGACCCAAAAACATTTGAACCAGCAGCATTAACAGATTTAAAATTCTTTTCTTGGAAGACTGTCTTTCTAATTCCATCAGCAAAATGATTTTCAGAACTGCAAGCACTTTCATGCAACTCACCCTTCCTTATTTTCCACATGGACCGAGTTTCACTGTGAACAAATCCCTCCTTCTTTCCAAAGGTGGCATCAGAATCAAACTTGAATCAACAAATTGATTTGCTTGTAGTTTTTCCATACTTTGCTAACAAGGGAGAACACATCCTCCATGGATTAGATGTCCACAGACAACTCAGGTTCGATTTACATCGTGCTAAAGACATTAGGAAATTAGACTGGCTATTTCTTTTTCCAAGACAAAACTAGGGCAACATGTATCAAAAGATATGTGTTTTAGGTGGCTATCAGATTTCATTTCCTTTGCTTATAAGACAGGAGGACTATCTTTACAGTCTAAACCTAAGACTCACTCTACCAGCACGATGGTGACTTCAACAGCATTTACAAAATGAGTACCTGTCAGTGACATGTGCAGCAGCAGCATGGTCGACAGCTCATACCTTTATATCTCATCACAAGCTAGTGAGCAGTTTAGAGCTCACACTTCCTTCAGCTCTGCCGTTCTCATGAATGTCCTTCATGGAGTCCCCCCAAGGTCATTTTAGGTAGCTTGGGAATTAGTCCCACACACTGAATCATATGAAAATAGACAACATCATTTACAAAAGTTATGTACTTAGCATAATGATAGTCATTTTGTCCTCTTTTCATCTGGTTCAACTTCCCTCCCTCCTCTCACTTCCAGATTGTCATTTTACATCTTCTGAGTCTGGATTAGACCTTGATGGGACCCTGTCTGCCTCCTGTTCCACTTTCTTTCTATAGTGGATAATGTTGCCAAACCCCATTTCTTTATTTCTTCCTCCAGTTATTAGAGACCCTTTGAAATCAGCCAACACACTTGAGCTATAGTAAATCAGCTGGGAAGAGGGAATTGCAGGTAGTGGAGGAGTCAGAGTTCTTGGATTCAATACTTTGGTATAAGGCGCCAAGATCAGATCCAATCAGATCTGATGTGTCACACATTTAACCAGACAAAAATAAGACAACACAGATTTATCGTTATGGTAAGTACATAACTTTTGTTTATGGTAAGTGCAGCTTACACAACTGTACTTTGCTGGGGAACATGTGTTAAAGATATTTAATGCTCTGATTTTTCTTGATGAAAAGAAAGACAACTTAGCAGCACTTAAAGATAAATTCAGTAATTATTGTCATTCCATAAGGAGTTTCTATTTAGTATACAATTATTCTTTACAAGAGTACATGGTCCCACATATATAAAGGATGTGTATGTTACTGAGAAAGAGCCAATAACTGTGAATTTATCAAGTGTTATGATTCCTTAAACATGAAACAGAATATTTTGTGGTGTACAAAACAATTAAACAAGGGGACGTTTAGAGAAACAGATCTGACCATATCAAAAGCTGTGAAGTAGTGCACAGTTTGCAGAATTAAGTGTTGAAAATGTATGATTACATATGAGTCAGATAATAAGCTTGAATGAGAAATAAAGAAAGAACATGTTATAAAAGGAATAGATATGAAAAGTATAGCCAAGTGGGACTGAGGATCTAAGATGAAGGCTGTACTAATCAAAAAAAAATTAATTTGATCTTGCAGTAGGTTTGGCTATGAAAGGAAGATGAATTGTCCAGCATTTAATCATTTTTGCAGTCCAGTAGAATCAAAAGAGATTTCTTTAAAGTGTTTAAAACAAAACCAAATTTGTTCAAAGTAATGTCTGTATTGTTGAAAAAATTATCTGTTTGCTGGTACTGTGAATATTATGAATTGTGAAACTGCACCTGAATCATTGAAGAAGGAGTGCAAGGAAAATTGTAATTGCAATTAAAACTAGATGAGTTGTTGTAAATACAAGTGATCTGTTAGTGTGGGATCAAATACAAGAAGAGGGTGAAAAGATACATTTACTTTCTTGATTGATACAGCATAATCTCAAGATAAATTAATGTAAAATCAGAGCAACACATCTTAACAGGATGTATCATATTCTAACGTCAGAGAAACTAAAACCAGATCCAGGACAGACAACAAGCAAGCATTATAAAAGTTCTAGGAACAATATATTGTCTTGTAGAGTTAGCAGCTATTTCTGAGACAGACGTGCCTCTAAAAAAGCTGTTAGAACAAGATGTAGTCTTGGCATGGAGCTATGAATGAGAAGAGTTTAGAGATGATTAAGAAACTGCTTATAGATGTTCCAAAATTAAAATACTATGATGCAAATGAATCAGTGGTGTTGCAAGTAGATGACACTCAGAATTGTATTGAAGCCGTGATCCTGTAAGAGAACACCTGTTTTCCATACAAAAGGAGGTTTTAATAGTAGGATCCCACAAAAGGCAGTAGTACTATTAGCATTGCTCTATATGCAAAAGAAAAGTTCACACACACACACACACACACACACACACACACACACACACACACACACACACACACACACACACACACACACAGTGTATGTTTGAGAAATTCCATTGATTTGTCTATGGCAAAGAAGTTCAAGTGGAAAAAGACAGCAATCTCTTTCAAAGCATATCCAGAAAGTCTTTATACTAAAATCACTGCAGAGAATATTGTAGAAGTACAGTTGACCCTGCGAATGAAGTAAGACCATGCAAGGAATAACAGCGGATAATGCTGAGAAGAGCATATTTGCCAGTGGAGAATACATATTTGCTAGAATAAATACTGGATTCTTTGAGTAATAACTGCAATCGCCAAGATGAAGAAAAGTTTAAAAAACTCAAAACTGTACTCTAACTGATAGAAATGCAGCTGCTGAAACATTGGTCTGAGGGGAAAAACAGCTCTAATGAGAAGCCAAATGCTTGAGAAGATAACATCACATCTGGAAATAGAGGAGGTGCAAAGAGACAGCAAGAGTTAAAATGTTTCAGTCTGAAGTGTGAACTCAGATGGAATGAGTTTTTGACCCCTTGGACTTCACCCTTGAGGTCAAACTAGCCCAGTTGAGAGCAAATCTCACTATAACTATTGTTCCTGTAAACTAATGCAATTGTGGAATACAAATTCCATTGCTTGTCTAACTCTCTGTGCTGATGATAGTCAGAGGGAGCAGCTTTGGGATGTAGTACTCATGTGCACATCTATGAACATTGTGGTAAATGTGGAATACATCAGACAGATGAAGGTGGTGCCACTGTGGAATGGCCAAATTTAAAAATAAATAAATGTGCATTTTTTAAATATACACGTAAGGAATATTTTAGAAATTAAATAAGTACATAGGTGCTTTTAATTTATATTTAAGTAGGGATATATTTTGATAAGTGCAAAATGGAAATGAAACATTTCATTAACAGTGATTAAAATGCTGCACTTTTCAGTAACTGCACTGTTTCATGTTTCAGTATGCATACTGGACTATGAAGGAGTGTCGGATACCTGGCTTCACACCCCAGTTGAAGTGCATTGTGTACTACGTTGCCAGCACAATGCCAGCTACTCACTATATACTAGAGGTTTTGAGTAGGAGTCTTAGCAATGCACAAGGGAGGAATGAGTACTAATCTGTTTTACTGGTACACTAGCACACTGTTGCCAAAAGGTTTTCTTTAAGCCTTAGCACCAATGACTAGATCAGGATCCAGCACCACTTTATTTTTGCGCTGCTTCTGAGTCCTGACAATTTTGAATGGAAGTTCTCTCAGACTGGTTGTGTTACAACACTGTAAATGAGACCACCCTCATTTCCTCTTCCTTTCTTAACTCCCCCTCTCTCAGCTCAGAAACATCCTGTAATGCTTCATAAAGTATTCTGCCTCTGTCTTTCGTGTCCTGTCTAACTCATCAATAACCCTGGTTTACACTGATATGCATTATGTGTGTATGTGCCTTTTGTTTACTGCCTCTTTCGGCACTGTGACTTATTTGTTAGTCTAATTTTTATTTGGATTTAAGTGGCTGTCCCATGAAAACAGACATGCCTCAGAGTACCATTCCTCATTATTAGTAAATAAAGACTATTTGCATCTTTTTAAGTTCAACTCTGTTGACAGTTTGGTAACTCCTACTTTTCCTTCCACAGTCTCAGCCCGTACAGCTATGATGGCGATTGCCTGTCTAGCAGTCAGGATCACATACCATTGGCTGCTCTGCCACTGCTAGCTACATCATCTCTGCACTACCAGGATGCTGTTTCCATGGTGATCACTCGAGCCAACCAGGTCTATCATGACTTTCTTCGCAGCAAGGAGGGAATGGCTTTTAGGGGACAGGTAAGGAAGAAAGAAAGAACGAAAGAAAGAAAGAAAGAAAGAAAGAAAGAAAGAAAGAAAGAAAGAAAGAAAGAAAGAAAGAAAAGATAGCTGTTAGTGAGACAGTGTTTCCTACTTTTATAATATAGGGCTTCTATTTTCCTGAAATCAAAAAAGGCAAAAATATGGCACAATGTTTAGAAGGCACAGAACAGTGAGACAGCAAGTTGCCTGGTTTAAATCCCACAACTTTTACAACATCAGAATAACCAATCCTTGGCATTTCTTGTCCACAACGCTGTTTTTTATACATTATGACCTATTAAATCTGTGGCATGAGGGCACTCTGATTGACCAGAAATGCAGACTACATTGCTAGACATGGACATCCAGTTTCCAAGTGAAGCTATATCCTGTGTTGGAAGGCAGGGCTGACTGCAGGTGACTGATGAAGTGAAACATGCTGCGACTATGGATGTTTCAGTGGGGTGTATAACTTCTGACCATCACTGAAACACAGGGTTCTTAAATTAACTAGATGCAGTGGATTCATAAGCCTTCTGTCTTCACCATGTATGTGTGTAGTAGCTCAATCTGTTAGTATTTGCTGCATTTGATGGTCTTGTTAGTTTTAGTAGTGAGGTCTAGGAAGGAGATACAGACTTTTAAAAATGCTTATGACAAAATCCATTGCTAAAGGGACAACTGATCAGCTTAACTGCTTTATATGAGCATCAGTATATATGTATATATTTTAAAAACATTACGTTTTGAGAATGTAGTTGGGCGTCCTCACAAGAAGGTGAATGGCTAAGATGAGGTGAGCATTTTCCGTGCGACCACTGAAAATTCTCAGAGTTAATGTTAAGGTAAAACAAATACTCTTAACTGACAAGAAGTTTTGCTATTTCTCTTCTTTCTTTATCAGGTGGTCTTAATTGGAGACTGTGTTGGAGGAATCCTGGGATTTGATGCTTTATGTCATACTGGATTGGCAGGTCCTGGAAGCAGGGAAAGTAGCCGACGTGGCAGTATGGTAAGTCTGGTGAAAATAAACATGAAATACTGGCTGTCAATGGGATTAACAACAATCCTCTGTGTAGGTAGTGATTGCTGTAGTATTTTCACAGCTACATGTATTCCACTGACTTATAGTAGCCTTAATAGGTAAGTGCCTCACTAATGTGGTTCCCATACACAAGATGATTCTAACACGGAAACTGCTTGGATCTTTGCTGAAGAAAAAGCCAGTAAACATTATTGCATTAAACATTTTTAATGACTGGCAGTACAACTTAACCAGTATGATTCAGTCAGAGACTGAGATAAAATATGCCTGATTAGAACTGACAGTTTTGTTTTAATAGGTTCATAGGAGGTTAGTAGGCTAACATCCCTAGAGCATTTAAAGCCTAGCCATATTTATCCTGACTTGCCCTGATTGTCAGTGGTTAGGTGAGTGAAGTTCATAGAGGTATGGGGCTATGGTAGTTAATACTGACTTCCTCTGTCTAGGAGGGATATGGGCACTACCCCAGGAGTGAATTTGCACTCACCCATCCATTGATCTAGTTTGCATGAGGGTCAGGGAGGGGCTCTATTTCACATGAATTGGAAGCTTGTTCCAGAGAAGTGTCAGTCTCTAGGAGATGTATCTATCTCTCTAGCATGACTTATTCACATACCTCTCAATTGTACCGAATTTCTCTGTATTTCCTGGTTTGGGGCTCAAAATAATAAGGTGCCATGAATTCCCAATTGGCCCCTTTAAATCCCAATTTCAGCATGTAGACAAGGGCACTGGAACCATAAGGTGAAGGGGTGAGCACCCTGCAACTTTTAAGAGGATTTTTTTAACATGGAATTTAAGCTAGCCATACAACAACTAGTACAGAACCAGGGAAAAAAGTGATGAGCACTCAAAATAATTTCCTCTCAATAATTAATGTAGTTTTTATTTGCAACAAAAAGTGGTGCAATAACCAGGACCTGCAACCCATTTAGAAACAAAGCTGAAATGACACATAAATGTCAATATCGTTTACGGCACACCTGTATCCTGAATTTTCAACCTCATATCAGAATAAGCATTATTGCTGAGTATTAGATTAAAAATACAAAAGCCAATGGCATACTGAGTGCTTCAATCTGCACCCTTTGGAGGTACTTTATGGATATTTCTTCTGCTTTTACACAAGCACGTATGTTTGCTCGCACATACACTATTTGGCAACACAGAAAGTATTTCATTGAATTTGACATACAATTATGCTGTGTTTATATCTATACATCTATAGTTCATGTTAAATTGTGCACAGATTTCCAGATCTCTTCAAGTGTGTTTCTTTGCAGTTACCTAACCTTGTTTGAAAACCCATTAGTATATCTGGAAATGAATATGTTGCTCTTCTGATGCATTCATAGACGGGGGGGTCACTGATTACTACTTACAGATGTTGGTGTGAGATTGTGATAGTAAACCACTAAGCTTATTATTCATATATAGTGCTACTCCTAGTAACCAAATAAAAAAATGAAAAATTTTATAAAATAGTAATAACTCAATGCTAAAAAATACTCAAAAGAAAACTACTTGTATTTAATTAAAATATTATCCACTTTATTTAAAATGTTTCAAAATTCTGTATATGATTTATATAAATGAAGACTTTTTAATTTACATAGAACAGCTTTTCAATAATTACCTTCCTAGTGTAACAATAAAATTAAATTATTTTATTGTAATTTAATATAAACATAATGTAGAAGATTATAGAGCCTTCACTTTAGGTGCCTGCCTTTTAGGTGATATTTTTTTAGGTTATTTCCAACCCTCTGAATACATTTTTTACGATGTTTTATCAATATATTTCTGACTTAGTGATTTAAACTTCAACTATTAAATAATAATGGATGAGTTAATTAATTGCATTATTGATAGTTGTAGTTATAGTTAAAGGAAGTGATGTATGGAATAAGTATCTTTCTGAAGAAGTCTCAGTGTATTTGAGATGAAAAACACGGTAATATAAGTTAAGAGTTTAAGTTTTTATCTGTTCAAAGTTTATTAAAAGTTTAAAGTTTAAGACTTTTATTGAATCAGTCATCGTTGGTGTCTTTTTGCACCTTTGCAGTGCTGGTATTACTTTTGTTGCACTTTTTCCCAATGGCAAATTATATACATAGGTTCATAGGTTCATAGGTAGGTACTAGGCTATCTGCCCGAAGGCATTTATAAGCCTAGCCGGAATGTATTGGCTTTCGCTGCCCCCTTAGATTAGTTCCCTGTGCCTCTGTCCATCAGAGCCATTGAAGTGATCCCTGTGGTAAACTTTCTGTTTCCCATTCACTCGTCAAGGTTTCTCTTGAAGAGGGTTAGTGAGGAGCTCTGCCTAATGTAGATTGGAATCTTGTTCCAGAGCATGGGGAGTCTCTGGGACAGGAAACTATCACTCCAGCATGTCCTATTTATTGTTAAGGTGATGTTTAGATCCCTGGAGAGTGCGGCTCGAGGGGATATGGTTTTCTTTAGGTGGAGCATGTCCATCAGTTCTGGGTTGTACATGGCCTTGTATGTCAGGCAGAGATTACCTCTCTGAGTAGGCCATATGCAACCGAGTACAGCTGGAGTTTCTTCAGTTGAACTGCATAGGGCATTTGCTTGAGGCCAGTGATCCTCTTGGTGAGGTACTTCTGTGGTCTTTCCAGTTGTTGCAGGTGTCTTGTAAGGTACATCCCAAATGGGGCATTGTACTCTATTATGGGTCTGATGAGTGACCTCTTTCGATCTGGATGCAAACCGTTTTGTGATTAGGTTGGCCACATAGAAGGATTTTCTAACCACTTTGACAATGTAATTATCAAAGGAGAGGTTACTATCTACTTGGATCCCCAGATCCCTTATTACATCTACTGTATTTAGGGGGCTACCACCTATGTGGTAGTTTGTGGGTACTTTGTTTTTTCCAAAGGGGATGACTGCACTTTTGGCATTTAGCTTGAGACCATGGTTTTGACACCAAGTATCTGTCTCAGTGAGACCCTTTTGGAGGATGTCTATGTCAGCCGGAGAGTCAATTATAGCTCCTAGTTTGCAGTCATCTGTGAACTTGGTCACCCATAGTCCTCCTGTGCTTGCCTGTACCTCTGAGAAGTACATGCCGAACAGGAGGGGTCCTAGAACTGAGCCCTGGGGAATGTCACTTGTAACCAGTTTAGAGTCAGACCTAGCTCCAGTAACTCTTACCATGTGAGTTCTGTCCATGAGCCAGTTGGCAACCCATCTCGTGACATAGGGGTCTATGTTTAGGCTGGTGAGCTTGTCTATAATACCTGAGTGGGGAATGGTATCGAAGGCCTTTGCGAGGTCTAGGTAGGCTGTGTGGACCACCTTTTCCTCATCTATAGCCTTGGTAACTGTCTCAAAGAGGTCCACCAGGTTTAGGAGGCATGATCTGCCCTTAACAAAGCCGAACTGGGTAGGGTCCGATGTTTGGAGGTTCCCAATGTCTCTGTTAATAAGATCCATGATGATGCGCTCCATAGCTCTGCAGACCAAGCTAGTCAGGCTTATAAGGTGATAGTTCCCGGGGTCTGTTGTGGCTCCACCTTTGTGGAGTGGAATAACCATTGCTGTGCACCACTCTGTGGGCACATAGCCTGTGGAAAGGCTGAGTTTAAACAGTGGGTTTAGGTGAGGGGTTAGTTCATCTTTGAGCTTGTGTAGGATGCAGCCTGGGACACCGTCCGGTCCTATTGATGCTGTGTTTTTGGCTTTAGAGAGGGCTGTTTTAACCTGAGTGTCTGTGATTTCAGGGGCACTACATTCTTCTGGTATAGTTATGGGCCCTTTTGGGGGTGAGAGGGGGGTGAAGTTTGCACTGAACCTGTCTGCCAGGATGTTGGCTATATCGGTCGGTTCAGTGTATTTTGTGCCATTCTGCAATAACTCTGAGCAGATCTGAGAATTGCCACTTAGATTCTTGACATAGCTAAAGAATGTCTTGTGGTTATCTTTAGAGTCCATGGCAATTTTTCGTTCGAAGCTAGCCTTGGATGATTTTATGAGGGAATGTAGTCTCTTGCTGATACTGATCAGGGATGTCTTCCCTTCTTGGGATTTTACTCTTTTCTGTACTAGTTTCCTCCTTCTATTGTATAGCTTGTTTATGACAGGGGTCCCCCAGGCTGGTTTCCTTTTCTTGGAGGAGTGAGTCTTGGCTTTGTTTGGGATAGCATGATCCATGCATTCTTGTAGGTGCCCATAGAGTGCATTAGTAAAGGATATTGCAGCTTGGACAGCATTATTCTTTAGCATGGGGGCTTTGAAACTTCCCACCTCGGTCTTAAGTAATGTGAAGTTTGCTTTTGAAAAGTTTTTCATGGCAGTTTCTTTGACCGGGGGTGGTGGTGGAATGTGGATATCCAGAGTGAGTAGTTTATGGTCAGATCTAACCAGCGAGGGGTTGACCTCCGGTGTGAAACACTGGTCACCCATGTTGGTGATGACCAGATCCAATATGTTGTCACCTCTGGTGGGGGTGTTGACCAGTTGATCCAGGGCATTTGAGTTTATAAATTGTAGGAAATGTTGGGCAAGGGAGTTTGTACTTAAGTAGTTCTCCCAGTTAATGTTTGGGTAACTGAAATCACCCAATAACAGGGTGTTTGGTAGGACCTTTATATTTCCCAGTGTTTCCAGGAATGCAGAGTGGGGGTCCTGTGACATGGTGGGTGATCTGTAGCAAGCTATAATTTGAATAGCAGATTTGCCCGTAGTTAGTTGGACGTGGATGATCTCTGAAGCATTGTGCTGTGCCACTAAGCTGGAGGTGTGGGTATCCTTGATGAATATGGATACTCCCCCGCCTTTTATATTTTGGTCCGGGTTTTGTGGCTGAAATGTATGGTATGAGTTGTAGCCTGGTATTGCTGGGGTCCTCTCTGGAGCCTTAAACCAGGTTTCTGTTATTGCACATATATCAATTTTCTCCATACTGAGGAGTGTCTCGAGTGCATGCATTTTGAGGGTTAGACTTCTGGCATTGAGTAGCATTCCTGCAGTTTTTTGTTACTTGTGCTATTTACAGCGGTGGGTTTGTCTTTTGAGCCTTGCCTAAAAAAGGCAGTATGGGGGGTGGCAAGAGCCTTGGCCAGTATTCAAAAGCCTAAGCGTGACAGGTGCAAGCTGTCTCTAGCAAAGAGGCGTGGCTTGTCAAGCATGTCATCCCAGGCTGACAGACACTGGATCCCCTTTGAATGACACCAGAAGCTTAGCCAATTGTTGAAATTGATAATTTTTTCTCTATACCGTGGTATTATTCTTGGTGAGGGCAGGATACTACTCAGGGTCAGGGTCATACCAGCTTGGGCTGCATGATCAGAGAGCTCCTCCATGTCTCTTTTCATGTAGTCCAGGGAGGTACAGCTCAGGTCATTCACACCAGCATGGACAATGACAGAATCATATTTGTACTTGTTCTGGAGTGACCTGAGTGCTTGTGTTATGTGGTGGATCCTGGCACCCAACAGGCAGCTAACAGTAACCTTCTCCTTGTTCAGCCTAGTGAGTGGGATGTCAGTGTGCCTGACTATAAAGTCACCTATTACTAGTGTGTTGGGTACGTTATTTTGCCTTAATGGCTGTGATTGCGTGGCATACTGGTTTTGTGAAGCATGTGTTTCATGGTTTGTGTTGGGGGGGGTGGGGGTTGCTTGGATGTCTGCGTTGGAGGTCTCTGTTGCATTTGCAGATTTTTATTTAGAGCCTCTGAGTATGTTTTTGTGTATTTATGTGTGTTTTTTGCCGGTGCTAGTTTCATAGGTCTATGTGCGACTGGTGGGATGATGCAAGTAATTCCCTTCTCCTCTTGATTGCCTGGTCCAGTCTTAGGTTAAGAGAGCTTAGCCTCCAGTTTGGCTGTATAATTGCATCTCTCACATGTATTAGTGTTTGGTGAAAGGAGGAGAGGGTTGTCTGTGTACATGAGGCAATTGTAACATTGCCTCAAAATACCCAAATTCGCCAGTTGGACCGGAGAGTACACCTGAAACTGCCCTTTGGACATGCCTGGATAGGTACAGTGAACTGTTTTACTGATTGGCTGGTAAGGTCGAATAGAGAGCGTTGTCCTTCTCTACAGTATGGGGGGGGGTCTAATGCTAAGGTTTATTAGTGCTTGCTATGAGTTTTGAGCAAGTGCCGGGCTGAGAAGTGAATGGTTTGAGTGCTTAAGTTGAAAGTTTGTCTAGTTCCAAGGCAAAAATTGAAGAGTAGACTTTGTGGAGCCAGGAATAGTTATACCCTAGCTAAACGGCGCTGCCCACAGCATAAAACCACACAAATGCAGGTTTTATAGCAGGGAAATGAAAGAGAAAGAAATTAGCCCAAAATGGCCAATAAACTACTAATTTCTGGGCTGAAACCACTCCTCCAGGGACAGATAGGCTGCTCAAAGCTCCCTCTCTCACAGTGAACAGAGAAACTTTCTTCTATCCAAATAAGGTATGGGCAAACACAGAAACTTGTAACACAGCACTGAATTCAGCACTAACCTGAAAGCTGGACTATACTAGCTTAGAAAGGGGGGAAAACAAGTATTTTTTTTGTTTTTTTTTTTTTCAGAAAATAAAGCAGACACAATCAAAAAAACACATTAAATGCACAGAAATGGCTATCACACTTGAGTGTGTAGCCTACAACAGTTAAACAGGTAATTTAAACACAAAAATGACTTTGTTAAAGTGCAGGCAGTAAAATAAGTACAATATGTAGCCGAAACAAGATTTTTAAATCACAAAAACTCTAGAAAATTGGCGTTTTAGGTGGAATTAGCTAAGGGCAACAAGAAAATGCAGAAAAAATTATACTTAATCACTCCAAAGTCTCTCTTTTGTCTCTCTGCTGCTGTAGAACTCTGCTGGACACCAGGCAGGAGCTTGCTGAGCTGTATACTAGGGCAAAAACCTTGTAAAGCTCAGTTTCTATTAACTAATCTACATTTACACATTGCATATTGCACATTCTACAAAAAAGATCATTACAAAATGGTGACATTCATCCTAACCCAGGCCCAGTCAATGTCCTACCTACTGATCTGCTTACCAACTATCCCACAATCACACTGAACCCAAATAAACTTCCCATCTCACTCCTAATAGCACATCTCAATATCCAAAGTGTTAATAATAAAGTTCCCCATCTCCATTCTCCCTTAGACATATACTCTTTTGACATTCTATGCTTGACAGAGACTTGGTTAAAACCACAAACTCAAGACAATGAAATTATCCCACCAGGATATAACATATTGAGACATGACCATATTAGGAGAAAAGGAGGGGGAGTAGCAATTCTTTACAAAGATGGACTAGAGGTTACCACCTCACCTTATAACCTACTTGAGGACAGTAATGCTGAAGTCCTTATTTCCAAGATTCAGCTTAATCCTAGTAAATCCATAAATATCTTATGTATCTATCTACCTCCTGGAAATAACATTAACTCCTTAGAGAACATTCTTAGCTGGGTCTCTGCAACCTTCTCGCAAGAAACTATAATCCTAGGTGATGTTAATATTGACTGGAAGTGCATCAATACTGAACATCCCACTACTCATATTAACCTTCATGGCTTCTCTCGGACTATCACCTCCCCTGCTAGAATTAATAAACGAAACCAAAAGGAGAGCATCTTAGGTTGGATACTTATTAATAATTACCAACAAACCAACAAAGTAGGTATCTTCCCTAATGATGTAAGTGACCACTCCTTGACCTATATAATCAGGCAAAAAACAGATATCTTACACCCAACATAATATAGAACTATACATTCCAACAAACATTTTAACCAAGAACTATTCCAGAGTGAACTCAGTGCCTACAATTGGACCTGTCTAAAGATCCTCCCATTGGAAGATGCTGTCCTATACTTTAACTCTAAATTTTTAACTATCCTAGACCTGCATGCACCCAAACGTAAAATAAGAATTAGATCAAAACCTGCCCCATGGCTCACCAAAGATACCAAGCAAAAAATCCTACTTCGAAATAAAGCCTGCACTAAGTGGCGCATTACTAAAAGCACATCAGATCAACAAATATTTAGACAAATAAGAAATGCAACAAAAAAATCCATTCTCCTAGATAAAAAAACTTTTACTGTCAAATACAGCAAACACACCAAAATAACCCCCAAAGATTCTGGGCTAGTATCAACAGACTCCTACACCCAGGACACTCCAGTACACAAACCCCTTTAAGTGCTAATCATGAGACTCCCTCCCAAACTGCTAATGACTTTAACTCCTTCTTCACAGAAGCCATCCAATCTCTAGCCAGTCAGCTATCCCCTGATACCTCCAGCCTTCCTACCCCCATGACTAGCACTCTTCCTATCTTCCAACTACAGCCCATCTCTACAAACTTCATTTTCAAACTCCTAGCAAAACTTAAGCCTTGTACCCCCTCTGCTGACCAGATACAATGAATAACTGCAAAAAGCATCTAAAGCTGTAGCTTATCCAATATCAATCCTGATAAATAGAACCATTAAGGAAGGATCCATCCCTGTCATCTGGAAAATCGCACACATTATCCCCTACACAAAGGTGGCAACACAATTGAATATTCTACCTATCGGCCCATTGCTCTTCCATCCCCCTTAGCAAAAATAATAGAAAAATGTATTCATCATCAGTTAATAGGACACCTAACTGTCAATAACATACTAGCTAAAAGCCAACATGGCTTTAGGCCATTCCATAGTACCACTACTGCCCTCTTATCCTTTATGGACACCATTAATAGAAACCGCAACAACAATGTACTCTCTTCAGCTCTATTTATT
Organism: Protopterus annectens; assembly: GCF_019279795.1. Lineage (NCBI taxonomy): Eukaryota > Metazoa > Chordata > Ceratodontiformes > Protopteridae > Protopterus > Protopterus annectens. Next base: position 1,218,358,265 of record NC_056743.1, read on the forward strand.
GATCTTTCAAAGGCTTTTGATATGGTAAACCATGCATTGCTTATCTATCTTCTCAAATCACTTTCCCTTGATTCTCTATCCATAAAATGGTTCTTATCCTACCTGAGCAACTGGCAACAGGCAGTAATCTGGGAGAATAATCTATCATCCCACCTGCCTGTCACATTGGTTGTCCCCCAGGGCTCCATTCTAGTTCCTCTCTTATTTTCACTTTTTATTAATGATCTCTACTTAGCTGTTCCCAATGCGACTTGTATACAATATGAAGATGATTCTACTTTAATCCGCACAGCTAAATCTGCTTTTGAACTGCAATCCCAAACTCAGAAAGTATTTAACATAGTTGAGACCTAGTTCTTGAAACGCTGTCTCCTTTTGAATCCCAAAAAAACAAAGCTCCTGCTCTTTACTCCTACTCGTAGGTCCACACCTATAGATTTCTCAATTATCTCTAAAAATGGCACCCTCATAGCCCCTGACTATACCACAAAACTCTTAGGGATCACAATAGACAACAACCTTAACTTTGATACCCACATTAACAACATTATAAAATCAGTTAACAGAAAAATGAGCTCCCTGTATAGAATCAAACCATTCCTTATACCAATAGCAAGAACTACCATTGCCCACTCCCATATAATCTCTACTCTTCTCTATGCCTCACCAATATATACCAATCTATCAAAACGTAATCTCCTCAAACTAGCCACCTCCTATAACAACATTGCCAGATTCACAACTGGTAAGCCCTTCAGAACCCACCATTGTCATAACCTCAAATAACTTGGATGGCTTGAACTACAAAATCAGCGTCAATTCAACCAAATTATTATTGCCCATAAACTCCTCTACCAGCCTAACAATACTCCAATACTCTCAGACCTCATAACTCCTTATAAAAATCTTAATACCTTACATTCATCCAACAAACGTCTAGTTAACATTAACAAGTCTAATAACATGGCAGGGGACTCACTGTTCTCTAACACAACTGGGAAAAACTGGAACCATTTACCTAGTGAACTTGCTTCCCTTCCTACCTTATCACTCTTCAAACATAAACTCAAAATTTTCCTTAATACACACAGGCTTTGCTCCTGTTGTAACCCTGATTAACCTATCAATACTGCTACTAATATCTTTACTAACTCTATTTCTGTCCACTAAACTTAGGTCCTCTCCTGTAGTGCAATAGTAAAACATTAAACCAGAAATGAGATACTTTTTTTAGTTACTATTACAAGTAAATATCTTGTGCTACGTTTTGTAAATAGCTCTAAGAAATGTGTAGAAATAGCATCTACGTCTTGTATATTTTTTTAGAAAAAAAAAACTTTGTCTGTCTTTCATCTGTGTTGGAGCTTTTCTCCTCGGGCCTCTACTGAAAATGGACATACATCCAGTTAGACTAGCTCAGTCAACAAATGTAAAATAAAATGTAAAATAAATAAATAATAAATAAAAACCTCACAAATGCGGGTTTTATAGCAGGGAAATGAAAGAGATAGAAGTTAGCCCAAAATGGCCAATAAACTACTAATTTCTGGTCTGAATCCACTCCTCCAGGGACAGATAGGCTGCTCAAAGCTCCCTCTCTCACAGTGAACAGAGAAACTTCCTTCTATCCAAGTAAGGTATGGGCAAACACAGAAACTTGTAACACAGCCCTGAATTCAGCACTAACCTGAAAAATGAACTATACTAGCTTAGAAAGGCAGGAAAACAAGTATTTTTTGTTTGTTTTTTTGTTTTTTTCAGAAAATAAAGCAGATACAATAAAAAAACACTTTAAATGCACAGAAATGGCTATCACACTTGAGTATATAGCCTACAACAGTTAAACAGGTAATTTAAACACAAAAACAACTTCATTAAAGTGCAGGCAGTAAAATAAGTACAAAATGTAGCTGAAGCAAGCTTTTTAAATGTTTACCATTTTGTACATTTTCTTTCAGATGTCACACTTTACTAAGTAAAACAATTCCAGTGTAGGGTCTTATATCCTTATCTTTCAAACAATTATTTACATACATTTTAATGTGCTGTAGTTCCAACACACAGCTAGTACTCTTCATGCATCATTTTGAAACAAAATTAACAGCCCCATCAGTCTGACAAGCCTGATCTGCAAGGCCATGGAACATATTATCATGGAACTTATAAACAAAGACATTGGCAACCTTCAAACACTGGACCCCACCCAGTTTGGGTTTGTGAAGGGCCAATCTTGTCTCCTGAACCTGATTGACTTCTTTGAATCAGTCTCCAGAGCTGTGGACGAGGGTAAGGCGGTCCACACAGCCTATCTGGACCTCGCCAAGGCCTTTGACACCATCCCCCACTCTGGAATCATAGATAAACTTACTAAGCTGGGCATTAATCCCTACCTCACTTGATGGGTTGCCAACTGGCTTACTGACAGAACCCACACTGTAAAAGTAGCTGACTCCAAATCCAGCTCCAGACAAGTGACAAGTGGAGTACCTCAGGGTTCAGAACTGGGACCACTATTGTTTGGCATCTACTTCTCTGAAGTACAGGCCAATACTAAGGGACTCTGGCTAATAAAGTTTGTAGATGACTGCAAACTGGGATCCATTATTGAATCTCCAAATGATGTGGATATTCTACAAAAGGGCCTTACAGAAAGAGATGCTTGGTGCCAGAGCCAAGGGCTCAAGTTCAATGCCAAGAAATGTATAGTTATCCCCTTTGGGGAAAAACATGTACCCGTGAATTACCACATAGCTGGCAGTACACTAAACACCGAAAGTGTAATAAGAGACTTAGGGACACAGGTGGACAGTGGTCTCACCTTCGATAACCACATCGCCACAACAGTCAGGAAATCCTTCTATGAGGCACACCTCATCACTAAGGGCTTTTCATCCAGAAAAAAGGAGGTCATTGTCCCACTGTACTCATCCCTCATTAGACCCATTATAGAATACAACACCCCCATTTGGTATGTACCTCTCAAGACACCTGCAACAACTGGAAAGGCCGCAGAAATACCTCACTAAAAGAATCACAGGCCTAAAGCAGATGCTCTATGCTGACCGCCTTAAAAACTCCAGCTATACTCTGTCGCATATCATCTATTCAGAGGCAATCTCTGCTTAACATACAAGGCCATGTCAAACCCAGAGCTGTTGGACATGCTAAACTTAAAGAAATCCCAATCCCTCAAAGCCACACACTCCAGGGATCTAAATCTTGTCATCACAATAAACAAAACATGCTGGAGGGATAGGTTCCTGACCCAGAGACTTCCCCAGACTGGAATAGACTGCCCATACATGTCAAGCAGAGCACCTCTTTAGCCCTCTTCAAAAGGAACCTTGACGATTGGATGGGAGAAAGGAAATTCACCCCAGGGATCACGTCAGTCGCCCTGCTAGACAGGGGTCCAGGGAAGTAAATAGTGTGGAAAGAAATAGCCAGGGAATTGTTATGGCTAGGCTTGTATAGGCCCTAGCGCCAATAGCCTAGTACCAACCTATGAACCTCTAACACTTTCCCACTTAATTCCAGTTTTCTTCACACTCTTATTGCTGATCAGTGAATTATGCTTTCATTTGTATAACTGTGCAGTTAAACAAAACAGCAAACCTACGGGCAGCTATTATTAATTTTTTCAAATGATAAGTTTCAGTCAGTCAGAACAGAGCAAAGCTCATTATTTTTAGTATATGTAGGAAGGGAAAATCTAGAATTTTTATTGACAAATAGATTCGAATTCTATTGGGTCATTAAATAAACGTTCAGTTTCTGGTTGCATACCTCATGGTGAAGGAAAGGAATAAAGAGATTTTCATAACATAGGTTCAGGTTGCAGTACCTGAATGCAAGTTTGCATACCATCATTTTACAAATGGCTGTAACTGTCAGTACTATTGCTTAAAAGCAAAAGTACTGACAGAAATTGTTTAGCCTCATGGTTGTATGGGCAAGTTGTATGTCAAAACTGAGTTTCCATATCTTAACTGGCCAGATTTTTGTATCAGTAGTCAGGTGAAGTCATTATGCAGTACAGAAAATTAGTAGTAATTTGTCACACCCATTGATTCTATGTTTATATGAAGAAGCAGAATGTCTTAATGAAGTTAAATGACGAAAAAGGAGAAGCCACACGAGCCTAAGTAAAAAAGGAAAAAAAATCTCAGAATAACAAATTTCTGAACTGAAGATTCTGCATGCTAATTCCACAGGAAAGTGCTACATTGTCTTGAGCCCAAGAACGTAGCCAGGCACACTCTTTGTACTCTACTGAGTACATCTTTTCCGACTATCGTATAAACATGTCTTTCTTCAGGTCATATTTTGTCTACAACTGTCTAAATGAATGCCTATGTCAACAGGTACAGTATTTCTGATCTAAAAATAATACTTTTAATAGTTTTAAGGGGAACAGATGAATATGTTACTTAAATTTATCAAGTGCTGGGGTGGACACCATTTTGAGAGATGTGTCCATTTTTAAGTGATAGGTGTCCAATGGTAGTAATACTAAGACCTTGTGAGCACAAAATTGAATTTGCTTGCTACACCCCTGAGTGTGAGTGAGTGTATGAGTGCACAAGTATGTGTGTTAGTTGAACTGGTGGTTCGTTTCTCTGTATGACAGAGAAAGCTTGTGTGTATAATTTAAACTAACTATTCATGTGAGAGATATCATGTGTGTGTTACTGTTAAGAAAGTAGGTGTGTGGATGAGTGTGTGGCTGTGCGAGAGCAGAGAAAAGATAAGCGTGTGGCGAGTGCATTTGTTATTTATATATATATATATATATATATATATATATATATATATATATAAAATATGTGTTTTGTTTAAGCAATGCATTGCTTATACATATTTTTCTATTGAAAATTACAAATTTATTAAACATTTTTGTGATGAACATAATTCTGTTTGCAAAGACTGTTAATGATCTTAGTGTGTTTAGAAGGTTAAGTTGCTTTCTTTCTCTTTACTTTGCATGTGCTGTTTTAATACAGGAAACCATATGTGTACTCAAGGCTTATATTACAATACCAGTTTGAAACGTGTATGTTAATGATTTTTAACAGATTTCTAAGATGCAAATTCTACTGTTGACATACATTTTAGTTCAGTGTTTTTTTATTTGCTGGGCTAGCAGTTTGGTTTCAGGACAGTGGACAGAAATGTGTATGGTACATCAATGGATCACCTTTTCAGTGGAAAACTACTTTTATAGTTACAGTTCATTGCATCTCACAAATGTAGTATATAATCTATGGCATTGGATTGATATGCATTACGTGTCCTGCATATTTAAAGTTTAATTTTTGTATGTTCTCTCTAAACTAGTATTTTATATTTCTATACTGTATAGTTTACTGTATTGCCTCTTTGTAATTTGTATAATGTCTTTTTGAATTTGGAGCTTTTCTCCCCAGGTTTCCACTGAAAATGGGTTCACTCTGGCCCAGTGGTCCTCCCAGTAAACAAATGCAAATAAATAAATAAATGGTATAGGTTGGACATTTTTTTGTGTACTGACTTCCTTTGTAAATAAAGTTTACTGACCCAGAATACTACCCAGAACTCTATACCACAGAACCATGGCATGAGGCCAGAAAGAAATTGCATCAAAAGTCTATGTTGTTGTTGTTGTTTCTTTCGGATTTTCTCGGTTAGGGGTCGCCACAGCAGAACTCCGGTCTGCTAATAACTGGTAGTTGATTTTTACATGCCAAGTTACCAGCCTTGACACACAACCTTCAACGAAGGTATGCCCATTCATGCATGTCTCCACACAGAAGACGCTCTAGCTGGGAATCGAACCGGACTGTGTCTTACTGTGAGGCGACAACGCTACCGCAATGTTAGTAAAAAATGGATGGCAATCAATATAACACAGAGTCACAGCTTTGTGGTGACAATGTCTCATCAATGTCCATGAAGGGGACTTTATCTCCATATAAATACATACTTAGTATTATAAATTTTGATATCACTGCATCTTAGAGCAAGGACAAAACCCCCAAGAATAATAACTGCATTTAACAAAAGTGTGACTCAGAGAATTGTACATTATCAAATACCTGGCTATTATACCAGTGTCTGGATACTTTACACATTGGAACAATATTGCTAGCATACCTCTCAACTTCCTAGCACAAAAAAATCTGGATAAAGCCTTAAATAATGGGAGCGACAAAGACCCAAAAATAGGTACATATTTTAAATATTGTTCTTATAAACTTAGAATGTTGTTAGAATAACATGTTTTTTGTGTTAGCTTGCTTTTTCTGAAGGATATTTATTTATTTATATATTTATTTATTAACATTTGATTACCGGAAAAGTCCAACTGAGTAGAAGCCCATTTTCAGTGGAGGCCCAGGGAGGAAAAACTTTTAGAAGTTGAATGGCAGGTGAGGCTTAATGCCACGAGGTTTCCTGGCATTAATGATTATATATCTATCAAACCAGTCTTAAAACAAAAAGCAAGTTGTATATAATTAAATGGGGAATTGTATTATGTTACATGCATTGCATTGTTCACAATGTTATTTATTAAAGTTTATAAGATGATATATTCATATGTTTTTAACTATTATAATGAATATTTGGTTTGGGATTAGGGGGCAAATTATGTGTAGAATGTTTGTTGCTTATTTTCTAGTGGTTTTGTTTTTGTGTTCATTTTTATTTATTTTTTCAAAGTAGGTATTGTCTTTTTAAATAGGCTGAAGCAGTGTTTTGGCTCATTGGTGCATTTAAATGTGATGTCATTAATTATTATGTCTTAATTGTTATATATATACGTTATTTGTTGAGTACTAACCAACTCTGATGATGCCTTTTTAGGTGAAAGCGCTTAGTCGGTGGATGTCTCATTATTAAATACTCCTGGTTGTTCATTGCTGGTCCTGGTATTCTGTTCTACGGTTGTTGCCTTTCGTGTTTTCTGAGGAAAAACTTTAAATTATTAGAAAACATTTTATGAACAATAATTTTGCAATATTTAAAAATAAAACAAAAACTTGCAATTTATATAATTATAACAAACTAGACATAATATAAAAATATTGGTTAAGAATCTATACAAGTTGTATGACAATCATTTAATATTTAGAGAAATTTTAGACAGTTTGTAGAAAAAATAAAGGTAAGTTACTCTAGTACAAGCAGGAATTGTAATATGAAGTGAGAGAGAAACAGGCTTATGCTATATTTAGAGAGAAAGGGAAGAGACTTTGATAGCAGTAAAGAAGTAAATGAAGAATGGAGAATAAGGAGGTAAAAGGAATGAAAAGGTATTTGTTCACATTTAGGGATATAGTTTATCCTAGTTTTGAGCAAGAACAAAGCCAGATTTTAGCTAGGAAGTCTTTCAGAAAAGTTTTGGAAGATGGGAGAGAAGGTATAGACATGATGGAAACAGGTAAGGAGTTCCAGGCCTTAGCAACCTTGTATGAGTATAGACAATGCCCAGCAGATTTGCTAGGTTTGTAGACAGAAAGTTTTTGGCCCTTGAATCACAATGACTAACTAGGAACATAGCTGTGTAGAATGTGCTTTAGTTTTATACAAGCTCAATTTTTTTTACAAGTTCAAATGTTAATATAAATAAAACAGTATTGTTCTGGTTATATTTTGTTATTTAATATTAGTGCAGCAGATAATTTTATTTTTATAAAAGAAAATTGCATTTTGGTTTTATACAAGTTCAAATATTAGTATAAATAAAATGCTATTGTTCTGGTTATATTTTGTGTTTAATATTTTGTCAGTTCTTCAATTTGTGTTTGAATATTGGTTTCCCACAATCCCACTGGAGTGTGTGGGGTTACATAATTATGTATGCAAATGTGTTAATCAGCATCCCAATTTTTGGCTAATTGTACCTATTTTTCATGGCCCTTTGTCCAGAGTTTTGATGTTTCCAAGTTGCTAGGTATGCCTGTTTATGCCAGAGGGTAGATTAAGGTCACTGAAGAGAGAATGACCCTTACAAGCAGATGACACTGCACAATGTACATGCAGATATATGATGGCAGAAAAAGACTGAGGATATGGCCAGCTGATGACTCTAGCATTCTTCAGCTACCCTTTCCCTCATTTTCCCTCTTCATTTTCAGTCCATTCCACATGTTTTCAAATGAATTAGTTGCCCTGCCTTTACCACCTTATCAGGTAGTCTTTTTCAATTCTCTTTCACTCTGTCATTGAAGTAGTATCTTATTTTCAAATTCAGGTTTATCCCCTTATTTTAAAGTTAATGGTTTCTTCTGTTCCAACTATTTTTGTTCTTTAGTCCTGATGTTCTTTATTCGTACTGCTGCCATAACCTATGGGTAGTGTCCTGCCAAGGATACATCCCCTGGCCAGCTTGCCAAAGCTTTAACTCCCCTCCCACTCACTCATTCTGGCTGCTGATAGGCTGCCCCCATTTTTGGACGGAAGTGTATCAGTAATCAGAGTGAGGTAAATCTTCAGGATTTTACTGGTGGCTTGAGGAGAGACATCACTCTGGCACCAGAGGAACAGCAATGTCAAAAGTTTTTTACCTAACAGATAAAACCCCTTTTTGGGGCCCTTCCTCTCATAAATATTTTTGACAATTTGTGGTACTATTTCTTATATACTGTGATATAAAAAAAGCTATTTGTGGTATTTCACCTTAAGAATACCAGCGTCTATTTGACATTGTATGTGCTTCTGCTCTGTTTACTTGACATACTTTTCAGTTTTGTATGGAAAACTGTAAGTATTTGGACTCTGCTTTTACAGTTGAAATTAACAGAATTAGAATATTTTCTCATTCCAGAGATGATAAATTATCCTCACAAAATGTTTAATGTCTGGTAACATAATATTCAGTGTTTACTAGTTTGGGAATGGAAAGTGTGCTTGGTACTTACTAGTGATTATACTATGACCCCCCCCCAAAACGTGCACGCTGATTGGCCAGCGTGCCCGTTGTAAATCGAGTTATACTAATGGAAAAAGGTCCGGTCGCCGGACTTTTTCCATTAGTATAACTCGTTTAAACACTGTCTCGCTATGTTAAATGGGTTTAACATGGCGAGACAACTTTAAAATAAGCAACAGAGATCTCCGTTGCTTATTTTAAAGCTGTCTCATGTTAAACCCATTTAACATAGCGAGACAGTTTAAAACGGAGAAAGCAAGATCTCCGTTGCTTTTTAGAGTCTCGCTATGTTAAATGAGTTTAACATAACGAGACAGTTTTAAAATAAGCAACGGAAATGTCCGTTGCTTATTTTAAAACTGTCTCGCTATGTTAAACTCATTTAACATAGCGAGACATAAAAGCAACGGAGATCTTGCTTTCTCGTTGCTTTGCTCACAACTCTGATGTACTGCGCAGGCGCGGTACATCAGAACTACGGATGCCAGACATCTGCGGAAGGGCAGTAAACAGGCATTATACTATGCCATTATTTAAGAAAAGTAATAGTTTCTTTTCTTAAATAATGTCATGTATAATAGCAATAACCACTTCTGGGTGTGGGTAATGCTAAATTTACCCACGGTTGGCTTTGTTTGGTCTCGGGCTCGCCTCGGGACCAAACCACGCCAACCGTGGGTAAATTTAGCATTACCCACACCCAGGCATGGGTTATTGCTATAATATTTACCTTCTCTCAGTTTTCCTGAGCTCACTGTACCAGTAATTAGCCTTTTTTTCTGTGACTACAGCATGGATAACATTCCTGGTCCTGCTTCATCTACTCTGCTTATACCTAAAAAATAAAAAACAAAACAAAATTATTGCCTTAACCAACTGTTAGTGAATCTGGTGTGACCAAAGATGGGACCCACAAACTATTTACCTATTCCTTCAACTCTGCCTGGTGTAGCTGTAGTGACTGCTGTGGACTGGGGGTTAGACAGTCCTCAGGGGCTTTTCCAGTACCTGTTGTACATATGGGAGAATCAAACACTTTAGGTATGGAAGTTGTCTGGGGAAATAGACCTCTTGCCAGGAACAGTAGGTTGTCAACCTATTTTCCCAGTAAGGATATTCCCAGAAAAAAGAAACAAAACCTTAATTACAGGGAATATCAAGTTGTTTCTGTATGTAAGTCAGGTGTTACATCTTTGACTAAGAGTGTTTGCATTCAGTCAGTCCTGGGGAGTGTTGTTTTTTCACAGTTCTAGTGAAGGTGTTGACATAAAAATGTATGTGTTTTCAAAGGATGAGAATTCTGACAGAAACAGGGTGATTCTCCTCAGGAATCCATCAGCTAGAACTCTGATACTTCAGATAGTGAACCTGCAGTTAATCCTAGACCAGACAATTTTTTCCTTTGCTGAGGCTATAACCAAGGGAGCCCGCAGGATTTTTTGCAGGGGGGTGCAAACCCAGAGCCCCACCCACATAGCTCTCCCCACCCACTGCCAACATAGCCCCGCCCACATCCACTCCCAAGCCCCGCCCACACAGCCATTCCAGTGTCCCATTACTTGGCTATTTCTCTCCATTTGCCGTAGACACTGTTCAAATCTCTGTGTGCATACTGTTTTATGCTTTAGTTCTACAATGATTACAGGCAGTTGTATTTAATTTACAACTTCTATTTCAAACATTATAGCCCAAACACTGAGACATTTACTAAACCTAAACAAAGCAATAGTCTTACAATGAAAACACACTTGGCATTACAGCTTCTCTACTTTTGAAACTCGCATTCAATGAAACAGCATTGAAACCCACATTCAAAGAAAATGCATCTGGCCAGTGGCAAGTTATTTACCTTTGAACTGTTTTCAAGCAATAAGCTCCTTGCACACTGTTAGGGCCATGCAAAATATTTGATTTACCTGATTGTATTAATTATAATATATAATTGAATTATATCCCTTGTATTATACAGCAACACTTGAGTGTCTCTGCCGAAGTAAAAGTAATCTGAATAATTCCACATTAAAGATATCTGAAACTAATGAAGATGTTGTTGCTAGAAAACTATATATTTCAGTGTTTCATCTACAAATTCAGTGCCTGCTTCCGTCAAAGAATAAATTGCCTATGTTAAATTAAAAAATGGTAAGCTGGTATATTGCAATAGAAAATGGATGGCAAGCTGAAAAACAGGTTCATAGTTATTAGGCATCTCATCCAAAGGAGGACATCCTCAGGACTGCAGCATACAGATGTACATGCTGTAGGAATAGAACCTCAAGCCTCTCCATTAAGATGCAAGTATTCTACTTGTGCTACTAACATAGCTTTAAAACTTTATACCACAATAGAGATACCATTTGCTAAACAAAACAGTTGCACATTATAAATAGACTTTGCATGAGCAGCAGTAAACTTAGCTTCCCTTAAAACTCAGTTCCTTGAAAATGCACATAATTCCACCTGCTAATTCTAACTTGGGCATTTCACTTTCTCTCTCTCTCACAAACATACCACACCCCCTCAAGGCCTCAACCTTAGTGTAAGTAATCTGGACAAAGCCTAAAATAAATAGGGACAGATTATACATATGGCTCTCATAAACTTAGAAAATTGCAAGAGTAACAGGATTTGTGTTAGTATGCATTTTTCTAAATGATATGACATCTAAAACTGAAGTGTCTCATTTAGCAACTTCAATCCTTTTTAGGAGGAAAATGGGGCAAAAATCTGGACATTCTGCAAAAACCTGGACAGCTGAGGGGTATGCTACCTCCCTCTTATACACACACACAAAATAATTCTGGTCAGACTTGAATTAGTTCTGGGAAGGTTGCACTGAACGGCACCGTGCTTGATCTGAAGTGGGTGAAATCCTGGTAGCCAATGATAACTGATCTGCAGCTCAGCAATGTGGAGCATTAAAGCATTTTAGCAGAGCATTGTTTCATCACTACCTATTGTGTTTGCACATAAGCTGTAGCTATTTCAAACATTTGCCTTTTTTTATTACTACAGAGTACATTTACCCACCAGAGCTATTGTGTTTTGACTTCAGTTCTTACCTAGTTGTTGCAGGGCTTAGCTTTTAAGTAAGGTAGCAATGCTTATTTACCATATACCATTAAAGCCACCCAACTACAAAAGTGTACTAACACACAGACACTGCTATAAGACACTGGTCTCCAATAAAACGTAATGAGCTTCTGAAAATACTGTAATCCTGTCCTTTTATTACAAATACTGTCATATGCATTTCAATACCCAAGGCTTATACATTATCTAGTTATGTAAATATTCTCTGCATGGCAACAACGAAAAGGCTTTCAATGCTGGTAATTCTTTAACAATATGCTTACTAAAGCTTAGTTGCATCTTACAATCTCCGACAAGCTTATCTGATGTTCATTAAACCATGGCTACTTAAACAGTGCAACAGGGCACTGTGACAGCATGCAGTTCCTGAATAATAAGAAGCATAAATCAACAGTATAAAAATCTGATAGAAAACCAGAACATTCTGCAAAATCAAGGACAGATGAAAAGCCACAGTCGTATTTGTGATCTACCTTGGATGGGGGAATACTCTGCACACTTACACTGCATAACTGCTCCTTGCCTTCCTTGGACACATCCAGAGCCACTTCAATGGGGGGTGGGGTGCAATAAGTGTGTCATAATTTGAAATGTCTCTGGCTGACAGTGATGGCTCTGACACTCATACCTCAACTTCAGAACAAGAAATCTGGACAAAGCCATACATAGAACTAGAAGTGGGACACAGGCAAAAAATAAGGCCAATTTTTAAATATTGCTCTTATTAACTTAGATAATAGAACAGTAGTAGATCTTGCATTAGTACGAATTTTCTGAAGGGTATAAAATCTGAAACTCAAATGTCTGCCATTATTTTCTAACTTCAATCTTTAATGACTTGCCACTAATTTGCCAGAAAACCACAATTTTATGAAAAACAGACCAAAACGTGATGCAAAAATACCTGTCAAAAAAGGGACACTTTTTTAATATTAACATTGTTAACTTGAGCAGCTAACAAAATAAGAGCATCTGCATGCATTTCTGAAATAAAAGTAATCTATAACTCTGATCACTACAGTTATATATAATTGTAAACCCTCCACATTTTCTTCCAAAATTGCCATTTTGGAGGAGGGATTATTAGGGGAGAGCAACATTTTGAGCCAAAATTGGGGACAAATGAGAGGTTTGGATATTTCTAATCTACAAAGTGATTTGCACGTACCTCTCAACCTCTTAATGCAGGAAATCTGGACAAGGCCCAAATATATTGGGGGGAACATACAAACACTACTAAAAATTGCTCTTGTATAAACTTAAGACAGTCTTGCATTAGCATGCATTTTTCTGAAGGTTATGACGTCTGAAACTCAATGTCTGTCATTTACTGGCTTAATTCCTAAATGATTTGCTAGAAAACCACAAATTTTATGAGGAACAAACCAAAAATAAGAAGCAAATATCTATTCATTCTGCAAATATATGGACAACTGAGAGGTATAGTTCAACCGGGACTGTCTGAGTTTGCTACCCCTCACAAAATCATGGTCAAATGGAGCCTCCCCCCTGCAGCCATTCCAATGTCCCATTCCTTGGTTATTTTGCCCCATTTACCATAAACACTAATGTGCATACTGCTTTACTTCTGCGATGATTTAGGATTTCATTTGAAAGTTTTATTTTGCATTTTACAGCACAAACCCTAATACATATCTGTTAAACAAAGCAATGCAGTCTGACAATGAAAATAGACTAACATTAACACTTCTCTGCCTTCGAAACTCACATGCATTGAAACAGCATTGAAACCCACATTCAAAGAAAATACATTTTGCCAGTGGCAGATAAATAAACTCTGGGCTGTCTTCAAAATCATAGGCCCCTCAAACATAACATACACATGCTCTTTGATACACCTTCCTGACTGTATTACATTATATTCCTTGTACAGTACAGTACAGTTGTTAGAGGGCATTTTAAATTTGTTTTGAACATTTTTCCAGTAAACAATGAAACAAAATGCATACACCAATGACAAAACTGCCCAATTCAGAACATTTCCATCATAAAGTCTATTCAATCTTCTATAGTCCACCAGTATCAGTAAAAAATATGCACAATCTCTGTAGTAAAATCCACATTAAAGAAATTTGTAACTAATAAAGAGGTTGCTGCTAGCAAACACTTTATATGTCATTGTTTAATCTACAAATAAAGTGTCTGTTACCCTTGAAGAATAACTTGACTTTGTTGCATGCAATAAAAAAATAAGCTAGTAATATCGCAATAGGGAATGGATAGCAAACTGATAACAGGTTCATAGTTACTAGGTATCTTTGCCAAAAGAACTGCAGCATCCACCCCCTTTACAGCACAGTACAGTATCAGCAATGTATCTACCTACTGCAGGAGTAGAACCCACAGCCTTCAGCATCAAAAGCAAGTACACTATCCTGTTGTGCTATTAACAGTGCGAGCAGACTAAACATAAGCAGCACTAAACTTTTGCTCCCCTGCAGCTCTCAGCTCCTTGTAAAATCTACTCGACACTCAGCTGTATCTCTGAACGTTGTAGCACAAGAAATCTGGAAAAAGCCAAAATTTATTGGGGGGGACTAAAGGCCAAAAAACAGGGACACATTTTAAACATTGCTTGTATAATGTTGGAAAGTTGCTAGAATAAAATGCTGCGTTACCACCATACATTTCACTGCCACGTCTTGAACCCAGGGGACCCTGTGCAAAACAGTCAGAGCAACATACCACTACGCCAAACCAGCTGTTTTGTGAAAGAGGAAGACTGAAACTTAAATGGCTATCATTTAGTGAATTCAGTTCTCACCATAGCACAGCTGTCAACCTCTTAGCACAAAATACCTGAACAAAGCCAATAATGGGTGAATACAACCCCAAACATTCAGTGAATTCAGTTCTCACCATAGCTCTCAACCTCTTAACAAAAAACACCCAGACAAAGCAGTAATGGGGGAATATAGCCCCCAAACATATTCAGTGAATTCAGTTCTCACCATAGCTCTCAACCTTAGTACAAAACCTGGATGAAGCCAATAATGGGGGGAATACAGTCCCAAAGACAGGGATACATTTCAAATATCCATCTTGTACACTTAGAAGAAAATTGCTAAAATAAAAGCTTTTGTTACCATGCACTTTCTGAAGAATATGTAGTCTGACATTGAAATAAGTGTCCATTTTTTAACCAGGAAAGTCTGACTTAGAAAAAAAGCAAATTTTTAGCAGAGGTCCAGGGAGAAACACTCCAGACAGCCAATAATCAAACCAGAGAACATGTAGCTGTCAGGCAACAAGGACACATACAGAAACCACAGATTTTATGAGGAACAGAAAAGTATGAGGAAAACCTGCAACATTTTTACAAATGGTAGTGGGTAGGGAATTCAGGCTCTTGCCACTTGGGCCCAAGGTATAGGGTTCAAGACTTATTCTCTACCCACCAATGGTATGTACTGACAAAAGCATAGCCACAGATCATCTTAAGAAATATAAAGTCACAAACAAGAAACAGCCAGCCCAAATTTTCACCAGCAGTTGCAATGTAGAATCTAAAAGGAATTCACCAAACTCACATCTAGTCCATTGTTCAAAGGACACAAGGTAATTAAAAATATTCTTGCTCGACACAGCATCATAGAAGCATTAGGCGAACTGCAGTCAGAAAGGATCTGAAGTAAAAGGTGAGGGGTGTATAAGGTGCTTGCATTCACTCTAAATATGCTAGCTACAACAAACACTGATGTCAGTACACAGCAAAACTATGGGTCAGGTCATTTATTCATTCCTTCGTAGTCCGGTATCATTTCAATGAAAAAGCAAACTAAAGCTGCCAATCCAGGTGTGATTGAGAGGTGATATTAAAATCATGGTGGAGCTAAAGTTAATCAGTTATTTTTGTTAATAGAATAAGTAATTAGAAAGATGCTCCAAGATTAATTTCAGAAAAAAATATGAGACATATACTGAGGCAACACAGAAAAATTAACTGGAGAAAGGCACAGCATTCAGAATAAACACAACAGACAGTCAGTTTACGCAGACATACAGACACCAACCCAACCAACATACACAGACACATACATGCATGCATGTGTGCACACACACACACACCCATACACACACACACCCATACACACACACACCCAACCATACACACACACCCATACACACACACACCCAGCCATACACACACACACCCAACCATACACACACACCCAACCATACACACACACACCCAACCATACACACACACACACCCACCATACACACACACACACACACACACACACACACACACACCCATACACACACCCATACACACACCCCATACATACACTGGAACAGTTAGGAGTTTAGCTACCTGCATATTTCTGGGATAAGGAAGGAAAAAAGTCTGCATAAAAAACGTGTGCACAGGAAGGATATAGACACTCTGCACAGAGGGTAATCCACTAGAAAACAAACCACAGACTCAAGCACTGTGAGGCAGTAACAGAAAATAGTAACTTTTACACAACTGCATTGTTCTAATGAAAAAGGACAATAATAAAAACAAATGAAAATGCACCGCCATAAACTAACCAGTCCCATCTTCCATCAGTTTCCTCCCGCTTGTGAATCCGTCCGTTTCCTCCCGCTTGCAAATCCATCCGCTTCAGGTCCCATCTTCCATCCGCTTCCTCCGCTGCAAATCGTCCGTTTCGGTTCCCGCTCGAATCCTCCCGCTTGCGAAACCGTCCGTGTGAATTCCCGCTCATAAACTTGTTAATATGAGCGAGAGCGATGATGTCAGCACGCCTGCGACTGGACCGTCAGCGCAGACTTCTTCTTAAAGAAGAACGGACTAAAAAAAAAAAAAAAAAAAAACTACAGCATTAACTCGTCAGCCGATCCGATTCCAGGGGGGTGCAAGTGCACCCCCTTGCACCTGCCTGCGGGCGCCCTTGGCTATAACTAGATTCAGGCTTGGGAGCAAACTGTGGCTACTCCAGAATTAGGGAGATTTTATGATCTATTAGAGGATTATATTCCTAATTCTGCACCTATTCCTCCCATTTTGCCACATTTTGATGGAACTTTTAAAACTGCCTGCAAGGCTCCTGACTCACTGACTGCAGTTCCAAAGAAAGCTGCTAAAAGGTATAGGGTATCTCCAGATTATAAATGCCATTATTTTCAGCTCCTGTTGCAATAACTCCAGCAGTAACGGCAAACAAGAAATCTTTGGGTTCCTCCAACCCAATACCCTCTGATAAGGAGGGGAAGTGGTTAGTCAAGCAAGGTAAGAGACTTTTTACTTCTGTACTATCTATTAGGATCTTGAATTATCAGAGTTATATGTGGAAGTTTGAGTTAAAATGTTTTTTATAGTTTGGAAGAATTTACTGCTTCATTGTCTCCAGGAGGAAGGTCATATTTGAATCAGATTGTTTCTAACTTGGTTCAGGTTTCTAAACATGCTCTGAGAAGTGTTTATAATTGTACTGACACTGTGTTTAGGGCTTCTACTTCTTTTGTGGTGTTGTTAAAATGTGTTGGTTCATAGGTTCATAGGTTGGTACTAGGCTATCAGCCCTAGGGCCTATACAAGCCTAGCCATAACAATTCCCTGGCTATTTCTTCCCACACTATTTACTTCCCTGGACCCCTGTCTAGCTGACATGATCCCCGGGGTGAATTTCCTTTCTTCCATCCAATCGTCAAGGTTCCTTTTGAGGAGGACCAAAGAGGCACTCTGCTTGACATGTATGGGCAATCTATTCCAGAGTCTGGGGAGTCTCTGGGTCAGGAACCAATCCCTCCAGCATGTTTTGTTTATTGTGATGACAAGGTTTAGATCCCTGGAGCGTGTGGCTCTGAGGGATTGGGATTTCTTTAAGTGTAGCATGTCCAAAGGTTGCATAATTTTTCTGATTTGACTTCTGAAATTCCTAATTCTCCATGTAGCCACGTAGCCATTATCTGATGTTTGGGCCTTACATAGATCCTGAAACAGTGGGATAACAGAACTAAATTGATGCATGGAGTCTCTTAAGATTTTTCGGGTACCCAAGTTTTGCCCTAACAAGGCTGCTTCTCAATCCTTTAAAAGGCAGAATAAACAGAAATCCCAGCCTAATAACAAGCAGGTCCCCAAAAGAAAATGGCAGGAAAATAATTCTTCCAAATCAAATAAAAGAAGTAACTTTCCCAAAAAGAGTCACAATCCAGCTAATGAATAACTATTCCAGGAATCTGAGCACCTTAGCCATACCACCTGCAGCAGTTTCCCTACCTCTCTCACATTGGGGTCAAACAGTTTCACACTGATGGATAGTGAAGGTGATTAAGGAAGGATTCACTTGGTAGTGGGTGGACTCTCCTTCTTCTTTCACAGGAAATTCCCTCACATCCATCAAACCAGACAGACCCATTTCCACTAGTGCTACAACATATGTCAGAAGCATTTATATCACGTTATCGAAAGATGAAAATAGTGAACGCTATTTCATCGGCCCCAAAACATCTAAACATGAAAATATCAAACATTCAGAACAGCAAATTTTTTCCCATGGAAAAAATTCACTGCTCCGAAACACATACACACAACACAAGCACATCAAACAAACAGCCACCACACGCATACACTTAAATTCCTACATCTAACGCTACACTAAACTAAACATACACTACTATCTACCCACTTACCTTAACCCAAACCCTAACCCTAAGGTCCATCACTATCGCACACTCACCTAACCAACGCTCGAATCCTAACTCACTTAAACCACCCCTAACCTTAAAGTCTGTCACTATCACACACGCACCTAACCTGCACCCTAACCCTAACTCACTTAACCCGCCCCTAACCCTAACGTACAAACAATCACACACTTACCTGAACCCAGTCCGTAACTTTCCACCACAGCGCTAAGAATAGCGAAGCCACAGAAACGGCCAACCAAATTATTTCCCGAGGAAAGAATTTGCTGTTCTGCAGCTTTGCTATTCTTAGCATTCGCTGAATAGTGTTTGATATCAGAACATTCGAAGTTTTAATACTTTGATGTTCTGATATAGACCCTGTCAGAAGCAGTAGTCATAAAACCAGACTCTACAAATCATACGGATAAAGGTTTTTCTTCCAGGATATTTTAGGTGCCAAAGAAAGGAGCACATGGATGGCATGGCCAAGATGGCAAGCAGTTAACAGCACAGGAATTTTGCTCTGCTTCTCCTATACATTTTTGACAGGATTAAATTGTAATTTTCATCAAAAATCATTCAAAATACCTGGAATATCATGTTGGAAACTCCTTGGGATATTTTAGTAGAAGAAATAATTTACATTTCAAATATTTTCCTGTCAAAACTTCAAGGTAAAGGTTTACCAAAGGAAGACAAACCACTCTAAAGTAGTTTCACAAGAAAACTCAGTGAAGAAATAGTTACAGTCTATTCTTTGTAGTATACCACACCTATCCTTAAAACTAGATAAACTGGACTCCTAGTCAACAAAATAAAAGAAGATTGTACAAAGCAGATTGAATTAATTAAGAAAGTAGTTAAACAACAGAAATTCCAGATATCTTTTCTGGAGGATCCTGTTACTGACACAGATAGCAGACTTACAGAAGGAGAACATAACATTGATTTTATTCATCAACAAAACAACAAGTTCTTGGAAAAAATTATGACCTGCAGAATAGGGCAAGGAGGAACAACATCCAGATTTATGGAGTCCCTGAGCAACTGGAAGGAGATAATATGATAAACGTCTTATCCACTTGGATGCCTAAAACATTAAACCTTCCTGAAGCCCTGTCATTTGGCATAGAGAAGACTCATAGATCTTTGACTGTAGTGACACAAAGCAAAAAAAACTTTCAAATCCAAGATCTATAATAGTCAAATGTATTTCTAGTCAAGACAAGTATCTAGTTTTGAAAATAGCCTGGTCTCCTTCACCCATAAAACTTGGCGATTCTTTCATTAGATTTGACAACTATTCCTCTCTGGTAATTTAGAAAAGAAAAGCTTCCATTCCTCTGTTAAAATCACTGAAGGAAGCCGGAATAAAAATTCATCTAATCTATCCTACAAGACTAAGATTATTCTTGCCAGAAGGGAAAATACATTTGATTCCTTAGAAGATGCAGTTCCCTTCTTCCAGAAAAATAATTTACTTAATTCTACTGATGATATGGACCAGAGTGTATCTTTGAAAAGACAGGCTACAAGGATGATTGGACAGTTAAAGAGAACAAAAAAAAAATCAGAGACAGATAGAACTACCTGTTAGTAATTTATATTTTATTTGTCTTAAAGTAGGCTGTTTCTGAAACATCTTTTAAATTAAATCACTTAAAGCTAATGCATTTCTATTTTCCTTACATTAATTTCAGTTTACAAGTATTAGTCGCCCGATTACTGTAATATTGCTGTTTTTCCACTAGATGGAGTAAAGTATATAGTAATAAGCTTATTTTAACAAAACTATTATAAATCTAAAGGGAAATACCGTATTCAGTTTTTTTTTTAATTTGTAATTCTTTTTCCTTCTTTTCTGTCCTCCCACTCTTTCCATTTCAACAATAATTCAGTAACTGATAAACTTTAATAAAATGAGTCTGGTTTGGAGGCTGGTTTGAATGTTAGGGAAATGCATGTGTGTAGAAGGGTAATTTAAAATTCGTTACTGTTTTAATTTTTAATATTTAACACTGACAGTGAGGGATATAGTTAAAATTCGTGCACTTAATTGTTTTTAATACCCTTTTCTTTCTAGTGATGTTATTAAGGTTGTATAACTTTTTCCTGCTTATTTGATGTTAAAAAAGTCTTTCAGTTAAAATGTGGCTTGCAGAATGTGTCCATGAGCCTTCTGTGTTTAAAGACTTTCTTTTCAGTCTATTTTCCTGGTGAATTACTTCATAAGAGTTTAGAGAATGTTTTCAGCTTGCCTCAAGCTTCTGCATGTCTCTGCTTCACTCTGAATCTTTCCTGAACAGTTCCTCAGTCAGAGAAGAAGTGCAATGTGAACTTTAACCCCTCAGAAGCAGGAAAATTACAGAACTCAGAAAAGGATTGTTAAAATGGACTTTTAAATTCTTTAGTGTTTAAAATGATATTTCCCAGTATTAAAGACAAACTGTAAGTATTCCAATTTAATATAATACTAATTCATTAGATTGCTGAATGACTTATTTTAGCTATATACATCTGGAACATCTGTTTAATTATTGAAGGGGGACAAGTGAAATAATGCACAAAGGGTACATATTTGATGTAGGACACATACAGGTGTTCTCATTAAACCTCAAACACAATATACAGATGTACACTTAATAGTTGAGTAAAACTTTGTGTTAAATGTTGGAAACAATATCAGAAAAGCAAATTCCTTGCCCTCCTACAATCTTACAGGGAACTTAGAAACCTTACAAAAAAAGAGTCAGCCAGGACAAAAGAAATTTTCACTTCTCTGATCAATCTCTGCACACTACTAACCCCCTTCTTGTCACCATTCTAATCAACTGCTCAATCCAAGAATCCACTGTCCCCTCTATTTGGAAACAGTACTACACTATCCCATTACATAAAGAGGTAACTCCACAGAACCATTTAACTTCTGTCCCATTGCTATTCTTTCTCCCCTCCCCAAAATTCTTAAAAAGTGTATCTATTCTCAACTACTTTCCCACATTACTCAAAACAATCTTTTAACTACCACCCAGCATGGTCTCAGACCCAAACACATTACTAACACTGCACTCTTATCCTTCTCACATACAGTAGCTGAGGCCAGCGACAATAAAAAACTCGTGTCCTGTCTTTTCTTAGATCTCTCAAAGGCTTTCAATAATGTCTTTCACAACCTTCTACTTCATAAACGTTCCCGTCTGAACATTTCCAGCCCCACTCTTAATTGGTTCTCAAGTTACCTGTCCAACTGTCTACAAGCAGTTAAATGGCAAAATTCTTTCTCACCCTTTCTGGCAGTTCCTCAAGGCTCAATTCTCGGACCCCTCCTTTTCAATCTCTTCAACAGTGATCTACACACTGCCAGTAACCACTCCTCTATCATACAGTATGAGGATGATTCAACTATGACTCTATCAACAACCTCCGCCATAACACCCAAACTTCATTTCATTCTGTTGAGAAGTGGCTCACCAACAATCAACTCATCCTGAATCCCTGAAAGACTAAGCTCTTATTATTCCTGCCTAAAACTCTAGCCCACCACAAATCCAGCTTTCTCATATCCTCTCTAAATGGCACCATAAGTCCAGACTCATACACTAAATTCCTGGGTGTCATCATAGATGACCAGCTCAAACTAGACCTCCACATACTTCATTCCATAAAGAAAACACACCAAAAACTGGGCCTGCTATACAGAAATAGCAAATTCCTGACACCCAACTCAAAACTACTACTAGCCCAATCCTATCTCCTCCCTGCCCTCCTCTATGGTTCCCCTCTGTTTTCCAATCTACAAAATAACCTGTTGACAAAGCTAGACCAAACCTACAACAAAATGGCTAGATTTGTCACCAGCAGCCCCTATAAATCCCATCACTGCACAGCACACAAAAAACTACGTTGTCTCAAATTCCCACACCTTCTGGCCAAAAGTCAGCTGATCCAAGCATTTATAATTCTTAATTCAAACTCTGACTGTCCATATCTGTCCAACCTGATCTCCTGGTACACCTCACCCCATTCCCTGCGCAGCTCCGATAAACACTTACTACAAGTCTATAGACCCAAGATGAACATAGGTAAAATACTCTATAAACACTCCATCTTCCTTATCTGGAAAAATCTTCCACTCCAAATCAAAAGCCATACCTCCCTTCCTAACTTCAAACATGACCTGATACTGTATCTCCATAACAACCCTTTATGTACCTGTAACCACCCTACTTAACCCCTCCCTCTCCCTATACCCACTTCACCACTAAGTCTGGACTATAAGACCTTTCCTCTTCCTATAACTTACTACATCTAACTGCTCTCCCTTCTGCACCCTCCCTCTAGATATCAACATCCCTCCTCTACTACTTTTTTCTTCTGCACCATATCTTCCTCTGATCTGAGGCCCCTTGTATATACACTATTCTCTACTTTTTTACTTCTGCACTAGTTTCATCCTCAGATCTGAGGCCCCCTGCACATACACAATTCTCCTTCTAGCCACTAATCCAATAATACCAGGTTTCTTTTCAAAATAATACCTATAATCTTACTTCCCTTATTGCATACCTCATGGATTTATTATTGTGTTTTTCTTCTTACAACCTTATTACTATACTTTTTTATGTATAAAGCTATGTATAATTACATGGAGTACATTATTTTTCCTATCCATAGTATTCATGACATTGATTTACTCTGTATTACTGTAAACTTGTTTCTATTTGTATGTCTGTTTGGGGCATTTCCCCTTGGGTCTCCACTGAAAAAAGGTAAATTCTTACCCAGCTGGACCAACCCAGTTAACAAATGTGAAATAAATAAATAAATGAACATTTCTACTGAGTGTCCTATTCCCTCTGAAGTTGGTACACTGATTTTTAATGTAATTCTGAAGTGTTTAAGTTTTAATGAGTATTATTCCTAGTTGAAGCATTTGTTCATATATAAATAAATGTTATGTATAATCAATGCCAATTATTATAAATGAATAGTTATTTAAAGTTCATCTGTTTGATAGGTCTTATTATATATTAACCTTTAGGGTTGCCACCTTTTCAAATGGCCAAGGTGGGACATTTTCGGAACACACATCAGATTTTACAGGCTGACACATACCCATGGGCAGTACAAAGGATAGAACTTTACTTTTTTGCCTAAATAAAAGCTTATTCTAGTAGTGGTTTAGTTGCTTATTCTGTTTCTTGTAACATTTAGGTATTTTATATACAGAAATAATTATTTTATGCAACTATTATATAACATATGGGGCATAATTATGTCCTACAATCTCAGGACATTTGCCATTTTAAATATTTTTTGTCAGGACACAACTGCCCAAAGAGGGACTGTCCCTCGCAAAGTGGGACAGGTGGTAACCCTATTAACCTTGTGTAGTTTTTTCTAGTAATTTGACATCTTCTTAAAAAGTGTAAAATATTTATTTGGAAAATTTCAGTTTATGTACATAGAAATAGTAGCAACAATGTGATTAGTTATCTTATGGTGTTGTTAGTAAGTAGCTTGTATGAACTTTTCATCAAGCCCAAAATACTTTATTCCATGTTAGAGGTTAAAATGTTTTTAATTCTGAATTTTTCACATCATCCTTATTGTGTTTGTCCATAACAAGTTCCTCCTTTGTTAGCATGATGCTTAATGCACTAAATCATTTCATAGTAATTTCTATACCTATTGTTCCAATATATGCCAGCATATAAATACCTTTCATTAAATATAAATGAGTTAAATAACCAATTAATGAGGGGTAGTTTAAATAAGTGTTTAACTCGACATAAAGCAGACATTGTTTTACTGCGGAAACCCATTTATTGACTAAAGATTTAAATAGAGTGTTGTTAAAAGATTATTCAGCTTTAATTGTCTCTCATTTTGATTAAAAAAGAAGAGGTGTTCTTATTTTCTGGAAAAAACATCAGGTCTACCAAAAATAGTGGATTCCTAGTCTGACAAGAATGGTATGCTGGGATTGGTGATAATGGAAATTTTATAAAAAATACTATACCCTTATAAATACATATTTGATCCCTGGGATTGGTTCTACACCAGTTAAGAAATACGTAGTAATTGTAACACTATACTCTAAAGGGGAAATGTGGATAGCTGGTGATTTTAACTGCATCCTGTCAGACAAAGACACTACAAATGTTAAACAAATCAGGCTATATTCAGTAGCAAAGCAATCAAATCATTATGTTAATAGAATGTATATGAGAGATATATCAGATTTAAAACTAGATGGTTTTTACCAATATTGCTAAAGTACTAGTATCCAATGCATTATACTCCAAAACAGAGGAGATACTAATAGTTTCATGTTCCTTATCTGACCACAATGCCATTACATTTAAATTAACTTTAAGCTCAAACAATTTAATTACTTGTGAAAGACTCCTGGAATATATATCACTAAAATAAAAGACTTTAATGAATGGTTATTAAAAAAGATATATCAATTTATGGAATTTAACAATAACGGTGAGGTCACTGATGTCGTACTGTGAGACACATGTTAAAATCTTACTTACATGGTAAAGTAAAGAACTAATATATTTGTGAAAAAAGGAATGGGGTAAAGAGTTAAATGCTCTCCAAGCTGGAATTAATAAATTAAAATTAAACCTTAAACCCAATTATAAAGCTGTAAACACACAGTTGAAAAATCTAAATCTGAAATACCTAGAAATCTTACATCATAAGATTTCCATTACTCTAGAAAAAATTAAATTACAGTTGTATTAATTAAATCCTAAGAGCTTTCATAGAATATTTATTACATTGAAAAACATGAATAAAATAAACCCCATCGAGGAAATTGTTTATAAAGTAGGGAATAAGACTATTAAAGCTAGAAATCTGAAAGATATATTACATTTTTTTAGCAAATATCATTAAGAAATTAATAAAAGAAAGTCAAACCTGAATAACAACAACTTACTAGATTTTTTTAAAATAAAACATACATAAACTATCAGAAGAACAGAAATCAAGATTGATACCTCTTTTCCTTTAAAGAATTAAAAGACCAAATTAAAAATCTTAATACTAATAAAGCACCATGTATGGATTGGATAATTCCTGAGCTATATAAATTTTTACCTGATAATATTTAAAAAATATATTAAATGCTTTTGAAGAAGTTAAGAGTACATCTAATATTCCACCATCGTGGAAATATTCTCTTATTATACCCATTTTAAAATCAGATAAGGACCCTGCTCAATGTTCTTCTTATTCACCTATATCACTTTTAAATGTAGACTACAAGATTTTTATGTCTATATTAGCAAAAAGATTAAATCAAATGCTCATTGGTTTAGCACATGAAGATCAGACTGGGTTTATAGTTAATAGGAAAGTTCAAGATAATATAATAAGACTCTTTTCTTTGATTGATATGGCAAACAAAAAAAGAGTTGCCCATAATAATGTGGAGATATGGATAAAGCTTTTGACTTTGCAAATTGGTCTAACTTGTTTAGAGTGCTAAATTAATATAACTTTTCCACTTATTTCATAAAGTTAATTAAAAAGCTTTATGATAACTAAATTTCTTTTGTCAAAATAGGCTCCTTTATATCTAACCCTTTGATATCTTAAAAGATACCAAACAGGGATGCCTTTATCCCCTTTGCTATTTGCATTTATTATAGAGCTATTATATCGGATCTAACATAACATAAATGGTTTTAAAATAAAAGAACAATTTTTCTTCAAATATTCAACTTTTTGCTGATGATTTTCTGTGCACTAGTGGTAATACTGAATGCTCATTGGATCATATAGTTAGCTCTATGGACTATTTTGAAAAAAATTCAGGTATGAAATTTAATCATAATAAAACAAAAATCTTAGGTTCATAGGTTCATAGGTAGGTACTAGGCTATCGGCCCAAGGGCCTAAGTATGCCTAGCCAACAAGGTTCCCTGGCTTATGCCACCCAAGAAAGTTATTTTCCTGTGCCCCTGTTGAGCAGAGCCATAGAAGTGATCCCAGGGGTGTATTTCCTATTTCCCATCCACTCATCAAGATTTTTCTTGAAGAGTGCTAATGAGGAACTTTGCTTGACATAGATGGGTAGCTTGTTCCAGAGTATGAGAAGTCTTTGGGACAGGAATCTACCCCACCAGCATGTCCTGTTTATTATGGTGACAAGGTGTAGGTCCCTAGAGCGTGTAGCTCAGAGAGATTGGGATTTCTTTAGGTGTAGCATGTCCAACAGCTCTGAGTTTGACATAGCTTTATATGTTAGGCAGAGATCACCTCAGAGTAGGTGATATGCTATGGAGTAAAGCTGGAGTTTTTTGAGATGGTCAGTGTAGGGAATCTGTTTGAGGCCAGTAATCCTCTTTGTGAGGTATTTCTGTGGAATTTACAGCAGTTGCAGATGTCTTGTGAGGTACATTCCAAAAGGGGCATTGTACTCTATAATGGGTCTAATGAGTGTCGAGTAGAGGGGAAAAATTACCTCTTTTTTCCTGAATGAGAACCCTTTTGTGATGAGGTGTGCCACATAGAAGTATTTCCTGACTACTGTGGTGATGTGATTATCAAAGGAGAGACTACTGTCCACCTGGGTCCCATGGTCTCTTATCACACATTCAGTGTAGTAGACTGCTGCCTATGTGGTAGTTCATGGGTACAGAGTTTTTACCAAAGGGGATGACAATGCACATTTTGGCACTGAGCTTGAGGCCATGGCTCTGACACCAGGCATCTGTCTCAGTGAGGCTCTTCTGTAGGATGTCCACATCATTTGGGGACTCTACTATGGTTCCTAGTTTGCAGTTATCTGCAAGCTTTGTTAGCCAAAGGCCTTCTCTGTTCGCCTGTACATCAGAGAAGTAGATACCAAACAGGAGAGGTCCCAGGACTGAACCCTGTGGTATCCCACTTGTCACTGGTTTGAAGTCAGATTTGGAGTCTGCAACTTTTACAGTGTGGTTTCTGTCAGTGAGCGAGTTGACAACCCATCTTGTGATGTAGGGATTTATACCTAGTTTAGTGAGTTCAGCTATAATTCCAGAATGGGGGATGATGTTGAAAGCCTTGGCTAGGTCAAGATAGGCTGTGTGAACCACCTTACCCTCGTCTACGGCTTTGGTAACTGCCTCAAAGAAGTTGATCAGATTCAGGAGGCATGATCTGCCTTTCACAAACCCTAACTGGGTCAGGTCCAGAGTTTGGAGGTTACCAATGTCTTTGTTTATGAGTTCCATGATGATACATTCCATGGCCTTATAGACCAGGCTCATCAGGCTAATAGGGCAATAGTTCCCAGGGTCCAGGGTGGCTTCCCCTTTGTGGAGTGGTATAACTATTGCTGTGCACCATTTAGTATGTACAAAGCCCTGACATGAGGCTATGACTGAACATGGTGTTTAAGTGGGGAGCCAGCTCATTCTGAAGTTCATGTAAAATGCAGCCTGGGATGTTGTCTGGTCATATTGATGCTGCGTTTTTGGCTTTGGAGAGTGCAGTCTTTACCTGCACAGTTGTGATTGCAAGGGCTCTGCATTCTTCCAGTATAGCTATGGGGCTTTTAGGAGGTGATAGGGGGGTAAAGCTAGCACTGAACCTATCAGCCAGGATGTTGGCAATATCAGTTGGTTCTGTGATTTTCGTGCCATTGTGCTGTAACTCAGAGCAGATCTGGGTGTTGCCATTGGGAGTCTTGACATAGCTATAGAATGCATTGTGGTTGTCCTTGGAATCAGTGGCAATCTTTTTTTCATAGCTAGCTTTGGAGGATTTTATGAGGGATCTTAGCTTCTTACTGAGGCTGACCAGAGATCTCCTCCACTCATGGGATTTTACTCTCTTTTGCAACAGTTTCTTCCTTCTGTTGTAGAGTTTGTTTATAGCAGGGGACCACCAGATTGGCTTCTTTTTTTTGAGAATAGCGTCTTGGTTCTGTTGGGGATAGCATGATCTATGCACTTGTGTAAGTCCTTATAGAGTGCATTTGTGTAGGATTCAGCAGTCATAACTGAATTGTCCATCTGCATGGATGTTGTGAAGTTTGCCACTTCTATCTTAAGAAGCATGAAGTTGGTTTTGTTGAATTTTTTTACAGTGGTTTCCTTGATGGGGGGGTGGGGCCAGGATGTGGATATCTATGGTGATTAGCTTATGGTCGGATCTGACCAATGAGGAGTTGACTTCAGGTGTGGAACACTGGTCACTCATGTTGGTAATGACTAGGTCTAGGATATTGTTGACCCTGGTTGAGGTGTGGATAAGTTGATCCAGGGATTGGAATTTATGAATTCTAGAAAGCATTAGGCAAAGGAGTTGGTACATGAGTAGTTTTCTCAGTTAATGGTGTGATAGTTAAAAGCTCCCATTATTAGGGTGTTTGGTTGAACCCTAATATTTTCCAGTATATCAAGAAATGAGGAGTGGGAATCCTGATGCATGGTAGGGATCTGTAGCAAGCTACAATTTGGATTGCAGTTTTGCCCAGTGTTAGTGGCACTTGGATAATTTCAGATGCATTATGTTGGGCAACTAGCCTGGAGGTGTGGATATCCTTGATGAATATGGACACACCTCCGCCTTTGGTGTTCTGGTCCAGGTTAGATGGCTGAAAGGTATGGTATGAGTTATAGCCTGGTAATGCAGGGGTGTTCTCTGGAGCCTTGAACCAGGTCTCAGTCACTGCACAGATATCGATGTTCTCCATTTTAAGGAGTGCCTTGAGTGACTGCATTTTAAGGTTTTGACTTCTGGTGTTGAGTAGTATTGCCCTCAGTTTTTGCTTGCCTGTACCTGTTACAGTAGTGGGTTTGTCATTTGAACCTTGCCTAAGAAAGGTACTATAGGGGCAGCAAGAGCCTTAGCCAGTATCCGGAATCCCAGGGGCGACAGGTGCAGGCTGTCTCTGGCAAAGCATCGTGGCCTGTCTTGCATGTCGTCCCAGGTAGACAGATACTGGATCCCCTTAAAATGACACCAGAAGCTTAGCTAATTGTTGAAGTCAATCATTTTGTCCTTGTACTGCGGTATCATTCTGGGCAAAGTTAGGATGCTACTCAGGGCTAGGGTCATACCTGCCTTGATTACATCATTGGAGAGCTCTTCCATGTCTCTTTTCATGTAGTCCAGGGGGGGGTACGTCTCAAGTCGTTTGCACCTACATAGACAATGACAGAGTCATATTTGTACTTGTTGTGGAGTGACATGAGTGCATGGGTTATGTGGCGGATCCTGGTACCTGACAGGCAGCTGAAAGTAACCTTCTCCTTGTCTAGTCTGGTGAGTGGAACATCATTGTGCCTGACTACAGAGTCACCTATGACTAGTTTGTTGGGTACATTGTTTTGCCTTATGGTCTGTGGTTGAGTGGCACACTGAGTCTGTGGGTTATGTGTCTTTTGGGTTGTGTTTAGGGGTGGAGGTTGCCTGCGATTCTGCTTTGGAGGTCTCTGTTGTTTGGGCAAATTATTATTGAGAGCCTCCGCTAATGTTTTTGTGTTTCTAAGTGTGGGTTTAGGTGGTGTAGGTTTACTGAGACTATGTGATGAGTGTGGTGTGGTGCAAGTGTTAACCTTCTCCTCTTGACTGACGAGTTCAGTCCTGGTTGTAAAGAGCTTTGCTTCCAGTTTGGCTAGATAAATGCATCTATCACAGGTTGTAGTGTTGGGTGGTAGGAGGAGAGCGTTGTCTGTGTACATGAGGCAAGTGCTACATTGCCCCAAGATGCCCAAATTCAAGAGGTAGACAGGAGAAATCATCGGGAGCTGACCCTTGGACATGCCTGAATAAACAACTATTTTCCTTTAGACAAGTGAGGAAAGTAGGTACAAGAGCTTTGACCTAAGCAGATTTCATTAGAGTGAAGGAGTTGCATCTTTGTGTCTGCAGTCTGTTTCTATTAAGGGTAGAGCCCAACATCCTGTTTGTTTTGGTGGCTGCATTATTATTGTGCATGTCCACCTCCACCTTTGCAGTTACTCCAGAATTGTTCCTACTGCACTTTAGCTGGCATCCCTTGGCTTTTATTCTGTTACTGGGTTATTAAGCACCATGTAGAGAATAACAATAAAGTCTCAGTTTCAGACCTGATTTGAAAATTTGCTACAAATCAATAGGGTCCAACAGGATATGTGTTGCACTTGATGTTGATTTGATCAAGACAGAGTGCACAAATCATATTTATAAATGGAGAATTTTTGAATGTTAATGAGATAATGGATCATGGTTTGCTACATCAGTATCCCCATAGCTGTTTTATATATTCCAGTTTTATGGGTGGACTTACAAGGAAGTGTGCTTAGAACTATAAGAACATTACAATAGAAAACAAATATTGAGATCACATCCCTCACTGAATTATGTTGATAGCTCCATAGCAGCTCATGTAAGCAGTAATATAATTACTATCACATTTATCTTTTTTATATACTAAAGATTAAATCAGTTATGTTAAAACTGCATAATTTATTCATGCATTGCCCACAGCATTTGTATTTAGTGTGGTCACAAAACAAAGAAGGAAGTTTTTGTTTGCTTCTCCTAGAGGTTCAAGCACCAAAATCAAATGTCACAAATCAGAGGTACTTTACATTTAAAATATTTTTGGAAGCAGGCATATTCAGTCTAGCAAGACAACTTGGTGAACAGACCTTGCTAAAAAAAACTTTTTTTTTTTAGCATTTTAGTTTATTCGGTCATAGTACATTCTGCAATACTGTATCAAAGTCTAGTCATTTATATGTTCATAGGAAGTAGTGCAGCACTTACATTCGTATTCATTTGTATACAGGACTGAACATGGAGGAGGGATGTTTTGTCTTTCCAGTAAATATGTCCACTCCATAAGAGCCAGTCCAAAACCAATTTTATGTGTTCAAGTAAAAGAAATGGAGTTAGAGTTCTTTAATAGGTTGCACAGATTAATTAGAATACTTTAGTCTCTTCAGAAATACATCATCAGCATATTAGACAAAAGAAAATACAGATACAACATTGGAGACCCTCCTTGGTGGATCCTACAGTTGAGTTAATCTTCTCTACTAATATCACTTCATCACTTTCCTTCTCTGAAGATCCCCTGTTCAGGCACATGCTGTCCCATGTCATTATGCTGTCATGTCACACACTATTTATAAGACCATACTTAGCCATTTAATGTATCAGTTCTGGTCTGATAATCAGTGCTCCGATCTCAGTCTTGACTTACATCTGTGAAAAGTTCCCATGTTCATTGTCCAAATTCTAAGGAACTAAATGTCTTTGTGTCCACCAAATAATAAGCCAAAACCCATCATGGCATTGCCTTTATTGCCTTGGAGAGGAACAGGAAATAAAGCATTAAGTGTCACTGAGTCATGTGAGTCATACATAGCCATATCAGGATGAAGCTCCTTGCCTACCTTGCTACTAGGAGGATGGCAGTAGCAGGGTAGTTCCTTTATCCAGAGATCAGTATAAGGACCCAGTCACATGACCTATCTACTGCTAAAGCTGTGTTAGAAGGACCAAGCTTTGGTCCCAAATGTCACAGCCTTTCCATGATATACTCATTGAGATGCACAGCAAGCATCTTTGGTCATGCATGCAAATGCATACAGTGCACTGCAGATTTAGAGTAACATCCACTCCAAAAAAAAAAAAAAAATGACATGCATGTATATAGTTAACTAGCTCACCAACTCATGGGCAATAAAGCCATGTCAACTATAAAAAAAAAAGATATATATATACATATATATATATATATATATATATATATATATATATATATATATATATATATATATATATATATATATATATATATATATATATATATATATAGATAGATAGATAGATAGATTTTTTCATTCTTAAAACTCTGAATGAAAGGGCAAGAATACTACTGTTGCATTCAAATAAAGCCAGCAATCTGAACTTTTCAGTATTTGACAGCTTTTTGTAAGTGGAACTGTGTTATAGTATCTGCATGCTTGACTGATAACTAAATTCGAGAAGAATGCAAGACACTTTAAGCTGGTCTTAGGCTAGAAAAGTCTATAATTTTGAAAGAGAATAATTTATTTCTTTATTATATAAACATAATGTATGAATGAAGGGGGTGCACAGTTTACCAGATTTTTATTATAGCCGGATTTTATAAATGAGGTGCTATTATATACTGCAGTTATTTTTAATAGATTTACTAAGTTCTTATGTTTTTAACAGTGGCATACGTACCCATACAGCAACATAAAAGAAAACAAACCATATCAAACATTTTCATTATTGTCCTGCATAATATATGTGTCACAGCTTCCATGGCTTGTACTAGCAACAAAATAGCTCTTTAGGAAATTAAGCTATTCTACCTTGTTCACTAAATTGTTCTTGGATATTTTCTAAGTTAAAATTGAACGTTCACTGCTATTTGTACTGTAGCATATAGTTCCTAACTAATGTATATGGCATGCTCATGTAAACAGCACAATGTGGTTATAATTGCAATAGAATATTGATGTATCAGGTATGACGATTAATAGAAACTTGTGAATTGCTAGCATATTTGGTTTTAGTTTAGTATTCTGCTTATACATCTTTCTATTGAACTGATTCATGCTGTACTTAATTAGCTGAAATCTGAGGAGGTATTGTGTGTAGTTTTCTCTTTAACTTTCTCCTAGGACTTCACTAACACTGCCTGAAGTATTCACAGACCTCTTTCTCTCATTCTTAAATGAAACCCCTTTTCTCTCACTGACTCGTCCTTCTCTCTTTACAGTTTTTCAGGATAGTTACTCTAACCACAGGTTCACCTCACAGACATGGATGCCTAAAACATTTCCTATCTGCACTACAA
This sequence comes from Protopterus annectens, assembly GCF_019279795.1. Taxonomy (NCBI): domain Eukaryota; kingdom Metazoa; phylum Chordata; order Ceratodontiformes; family Protopteridae; genus Protopterus; species Protopterus annectens. Next base: position 1,218,391,765 of record NC_056743.1, read on the forward strand.
GCCTGAGACCCAGCAAACACCTATTTCATACAAATGAAAGTGCATCAATTGTATGTGATTTTAAACTTTATTGTGTAGTGGAACCTGTGTATTGTAGACTTTCTAAACTGGCTGGAGAGTCGCTCGCACACCAACTAGAACACTACTGAGTATCCTGCCCCCTTTCTTCTTACAAATAACTAGGGATTAGGTTAGTGTATAACCTAGAATCAATAGTATTTACTTGAAAAGTGATACCTTCTGCAGATTGAAGTACTTGCATATAAGGGGATAACTTAAAAATAACATTAAATACTGCAGTGTGTTAACTATTAAAGCTACTGACCTGTTGTTTGGTGCAGTAGCTGACTGTTTTTTCTACTGCTCATTGCTCAACCAGCGAGGTTCAACCTGCTCCATTCACCCTCACTGTACTTGGGCTTACTCCATTCCCCTACCCTGTCCCCATTCCCACCCACCCCCACTTTTCTTAAATTTAGACTTCACTAGCCACTCCCTCTTGATAGTGTGTCCAATCAACACACTCCACCTGATGTGCTTTAACATACAATTATACTTCTAATCTCCTCCCAAATCAATTTAACTAAAATGCCTAATAATGAAACTCCTCCAATAACAAAAAAGCTAAAAGTATCCAACCCTCAATAAAGTTCATGAACCAGCTGGCCTTACTGACAATAACTCTGCTACTTTTAACATTAGCAGCATATTACACCTCTTACCATTCCAACCTAAATGAAACTTCCCCTTCCCACTCCACCTCTAATAGCTACCACCTAACATCCAAACCAGTAAACATCCCCATATGCATCTCCATCTTCAGTATCACAGCTCTACACTATATGTGGTTTTCCCTTCTCCCTCACCCAAACATACCTAGCATCTCTCAGAAATATGATGATCACACAGTCAGATTTTTGAATACTCTAGTCAACATAGCACTGAAGCTAACTCTCAGTGGGGACATGCATCCAAACCCTGGCCCGACCTATGAACCGTACTACTCATGACATGCAAACTCAAACTACTCAATCTAGAATCATTCTTCCTAGGGACAAATGTGTTATTCTACTATTAAATATTAATATAAGAAGTGTCAACAACAAAATCCACAAGTTGCATGCTAACTTCTCCCTATACTCCCCTGATATTGTACTTCTCACCGAAACTTGGCTAAAACCTACCACCCCCAGCAATGAAATACTACCACCAGGATATAATATCATACATACAGACAGAATTAGTAAAAGAGGAGGAGGCATGGCCCTACTCTTTAAGAGTCATCTCTCTATAGAAACTTTAGATGAAAAAATGGCGCAGTGGTGCAGCGGTAGCATTGTCACCTCACAGCAAGAGGTTCTCTGGTTCGATTCTCGGTTGGGGTGCCTTCTGTGTGGAATCTGCATGTCCTCCCTGCATTCATGTGGGTTTCTTCCAGGTGCTCCGGTTTCCTCCCATATTAAAAAGACATGCATCTGGAGTCTTTCTCCCCGGGCCTCCGCTGAAAATTGGCTTTGTTCCAAGTTGGACTTTCCCAGTTAACAAATGTTAATAAATAAAAATAAATAATAAAAAAACTCTAAACCTTAACAATGCTGAAGTAGTATTTGCTAAACTAAACATTAACTCCAAGAAACATATCTACATGATAGTATCTATATGCCACCAGGGGATAATATCCCAACATTAGAAAATATACTACACTAGAGCACTAAATCATTACTTCAGGAAACAATTATTATGGGCGACTTCAATGTAGACTGGTTAGACTGCAACTCTCCAAACCCCAAAAATTGCATCAACCTGCATGGCTTCACACAATGCATCCAGTTACCCACTAGGATTAATAAGCCATCCAACAAACACTCCTCTCTACTCCTACTCTGGCTGTATACCAGATAGTCTCAGTGACAACTTCTTAACCTATTTACTTAGAAAAATGAGCTAACCCATCTAAACAAACTACAGTTAAACAAATAAGAAACAGAAAACATCTGAACCCCAACAACCTTATAGATAAACTCAGACATTGCAACTGGACACCTCTGAAACTTCTACCCCTACAGGAAGCAATTGATTACTTCAACTCTACCTTCCTGTCTATACTAAACTCTCAGGCCCCTAGCAAAAACATACATGTTAAATCTAACTATGCCCCATTGTTAACAAAAGAAACACAATCACTGCTTAAATCTAGAGACAAGGCTTGGGCAACCTGGAACAAAACAAAGTCCCAACGCACTCTACAAACCTACAGGGAACTTAGAAATAAAGCAAAGCAGCAAATTAGGCAAGGCAAAATAAATTACTACTCAGAAATCCAATCAAAGCACCACAATAACCTGCAAATATTCTGGACATCTATAAACAATATACTTCTACCAGGCAAAGTCAGTACATCCCCTCCTAACACTACTGATAATTCAGACAACATTGTTACTCAGTTTAATAAATACTTTACAGAAACTATCTTAGGACTTTCCAACAATCAACCCTCCTCACCTATCAGAGCTACCACTGCCTCTTGCAATATTAAATCCATCTTCTCCCTAAAACCTGTAGCTACTGAGATGATCAAAAAACTTCTTAAAAAGCTAAAACCCATCACATTCACTGCAGACAACTTACCTGCTGAATTCCTAAAACTAACAGCAGATAGAATAGTCTATCCTATATCAATTCTTGTCAACAGATCCATAGCAGAACAACAAGTCCCTCCCATTTGGAAAACCTCCCACGTTATACCTCTACATAAAGGCGGCTCTTCAACAGATCTCGCTAACTACTGCCCACTCGCAATATTATCAGCACTGCCTAAAATACTAGAGAGGGTCATTCACATGCAAGTTACCAATTACCTCCATACTAACAAACAAACGTCTAACCAACACCCAGCACAGCTTTCGATAATTTCATTGTACATCAACTGCTCTAATGCCATTCACCAATACTGTCAACTATCACAGGAACAACAGTAATTATGTATCCTCTATCTTCCTTGACCTATCAAAAGCCTTTGATATGGTTTATAATAGTAAACTTCAAAACATTCCCTTTGAACTAAACTTTTGTCGATCTACCCTTGCCTGGTTCCAGGATTACCTTACTGGATGCCAGCAAGCAGTTTCTTGGCAACAAACTTTATTACCCCTTCTACCACTGACTCTAGGTCTCTCAAGGCTCAGTCTTAGGCCCACTACTATTTTCAGTATTTACAAATAACCTGCACACCTCAACCCAACAAGCTTCTCTCAACTAATATGCAGACGATTTGATAGTGATATGTGCTGCTTCCTCAATTCAAGAACTTCAAAATTCAACACAACAATCTTTTCTAGCAGCTGAGGTCTGGCTTACAAATTCTCAACTAATTGTAAACCCCCAAAAAACAAACTTATGATTTTACAACCCTCTAAATCAGCTTCACCCACTAATGCTTTCAACATTGTGTGACTAAATAATACCAACATCTCCCCATCACCACACATCAAACTTTTAGGAGTCGAAATTGATTGCAACTAAAAATTTGATATTCACATTTCTCAAACAGTCAAAAAGTACACAAAAAACTTTGAACGTTGTATAGGAACAAACACTACTTCACTAAAAATACAAAAGCTACCATTCCTCAATCTCACTTAATTTCCACACTACTGTACGCAGCTCCCATACTCACAAATCTAAAAAATTCAGAGCTAGTAAATCTTGAATCTTGTTATAACAAAATTGCCAGATATGCTACAAACTTACCATCTAGAGCTCACCATTGTATAGCACTCAAGCAACACACCTGGCTAGAGTTCCCCCACCTTCCCTACAACTAGTTAACCATGGGCCATAAAATCCTCTATGAACCTGAGAAAATATCTGCCCTACAAATATTACTTCAACCATATGCCACTAACAGAAATCTATGCTCCAATAACAAACACTACATAAAAATCAATACAACCAAAAATCAAGCAGGTGATTCCCTCTTCTTAAATAATATAAGAAAAATCTAGAATGCACTACTGGAAAACATTACAACTGTTACATCACTAGCACAGTTTAAAACAATCCTAAAACCCACTTATTCAACAAATGGTTGTGTCCTTGTTGTGCTCCAGACTAACCTCTCCCTCTGACTGTGCTACTACCTTTGCTTCACTTACTGACTAAACCATCTCCCTCCATCTCTTCTATTCCCTATGCCTCTTTGCATGCTAACATTACACAATACTATACCACTGCAGAGCTGATGACATATTAAGGCTAGACATTTCATTTTCTTTGTAAACTATATTCAGAAATTGTGTATTGTTATATTGGTCTCTCTATTTACATAAACGTGTATAGTGATGTAATGTCTCTGTAGTTATAATTTAAACTTTTGATTCTTACTGATTTGGTTAAAACTTATAGTGTACTATCTAAACTTAGTACTCCATTAATTAGCCTTTATGTATAGCTGCTTGTCTAAACTGTGTCTAAACTAGTATTTAACTTCTTGTCCTATATATACTACTGATATATTATATTGTATTTCTGTTATGTTCAATGTGGAACTTTTCTCCCCAGGCTTTCACTGAAAAAGGACACGTGTCCAGTCAGACTTTCCTGGTAAACAAATGTAAAATAAAAATAAAAATAAAATAAATATAAATTCAGTCCATTACATAAATTGCTCAATTCCCACCTTCCTTTAAACCTCACTCATTCTCCTGGACATTACTCTGCATGCATTGTTCCAACAAATTCCACTTATTTCTATTTGATTTGCTTCTTCTATCTTCTAAAGATACCACCTCCACTTCTTCTATCTCCTTTTACACTGTTTAGTGCTTCCATTACAATTTGTTTAGATTTTGATTTTCATTTTCTAGTAACTTTTTGGGCAGCTGATAATATTAAACATAGTAAGCTCTTCTTATGTCTGGGCAAATCAGATCCTCTATCATAGTTCAAAATAATCATTTACTTAATTACAAACATTTGCTCTTCCAGCATTTTTGACAAAGTATTCTGCAGGGAATTTTTTAAATTTGCATTCTTGTTAGAGTCCTAAAAACATGTTTCCTGTTACCCTTGTTTTTCCCATCACACTTCAAGCATTTACTCTATACCTGTGGAAAAATTCTTTGAAATTCATAGGTGAATAGTAGGCTAACTGCCCAGAATGGCCATTTTACATCTGGCTAATAAACTAAGATGAGAATTGAACCCTGTACTTTGTGTCTACAAGGTAAGGACCTTAACCATAATGCCAAACCACTTAGGATATAAACCAATGTAAACATTTCCAGACCAAAATCCTAAATCCATAAAACCAAACCACACAAGTAAGGAACAGGTGCACGGCCAACACAATGAAATATCCTAGAAGTACCAAAGGCCAGCACTCAAAACGTCAGCATGAAACTTTTATTATAAACAAACAGAGAGCAGATACAGTATACCAGTTTTGGCAATACAGCCTTCTTCGGTGCATTAATCACATATACCCACAACCACTTCTTATACACAAATAATTCAAACCTGATTGGTAGATCAAAAGTATTCATTAAGACCAAGAAAGAAAACTGCTTCTAGTTGAATAATCCATTGTTTTTCTTTTTTAGCTAGTATTCTATGTCAACCTGATTTATCTTTATATTTATCTTTATTGTTCAACATAATTCTATCTATAATAACAAAACTAAATGTTGCTGTAGGATGCTTAACAGTTGTTTTTGTTTTTCTTTCGGCTTTTCCCAGTTAGGGGCCACCACAGCGGTACTCGTGTCCGCTAATGATTGGCAGTCGATTTTTATGGTGTTGAGGTGCCAGCCCGACACCCAAACTACAACGAAGGCATGCCCATTCACAAATGTCTTTCGAACGCCACTCGACCGTGGGAAGGACATGCAGACTCCACACAGATGGTGCTCCAGCTGAGAATCTGTTTATATAAAGCATTAGAACTGTGAGCACATTTGACATCACTAAGATGTTCAGATATACGTAATTTGAGTGGATGAGAGGTATGGATTGTGGTCAACAAACTTGAAATAAAAGTTTCATGCTGACGTTTTTAGTGCTGGCTGTTGGTACTTCTAGCATATTTCATTTTTTTGGCCATGTACCTATGCCTGACTTGCATGCTTTGGTTTTATGAGTATTGGTTTTGTTACTACTCTGTTGGAACTATCAGTAAATTCTCAAAGTTTCATGCCAGACCCTTACTTTTACTGTGGATGCTATCTGTTTTTTAAAAAAGGATTTGGTTATTACTGATTGGAGTCAGTACTGATGAGACATGAAGACTGTACCATATTGGGTGGATATATTTTCTGAACTACGATTCTTACTTTCATTGTTGCAGTTTGGTTGCCCTCACTTACGTTCAATTGTTTTGGGTTTTTTACACCAGATCCCTACATGCTTGGGCTTTAACGATTCATTATTTTTTACAATAACAGTCAATGAATTCTTATCGACAACTAGAGTGGCTATTTTTTCATTTTGAACTAATAGTGGGTTGTGCCACCTCTCAATTTTGAAGGTAAGGTCTTGTTTGACTTTACGTATGCTGAGAGTACCAGAAGAGCTATTTCAGAATTGTGGAGTGGTTTATATACTATGGTCTCTATAGTATCCATTGGACTTTGGTGGTCTCGCATACAATTTGGCACAATTTTCCTTACAACAAAGGAATTGTAAATATTTGTTTTTTGGAGACTAGATATTAAGTAAGGTTGGGCAATTTACAACTTTAAGATACTGTTTGTTTCAAGGCTGAGTTTTTTACAAGGCTGAATTTATCTGTTGGGACATTGTATTGTCTCTGTTCAAGACATTTTCATATTTTTCAGTCATTTACTGTTATAATATCATCAGGTTTGGGGATTGTGGCCAAAAAACTTTTCTGTGTTTGAAATTTGTTTTTTGTCGACTGGGGTACATTACTGTATTATTTGATTTATATTAATTGGTAGCTCCTGCACTCTCCCCCCATTTGAAAACTTGGGCCCTCCCAAGTCAAAGGTAGATTAGCAGCAATATATATACAAACACTAATGCACCATCAACTGAACAGTATTTCTGCATTCAAAAGGTACATCCCACCAAGGATGATCAACATTATGCTTAACTTGGGATGGGGTGTCACCAATTGGGCAGGAGGCATTGGGATCATGGGCGTAGACTGTCCAATGAGCAGTGGTCACAGCATCCTGTGTACTATGTCCCAAACTGTCATATGTAAGCCTCTGTGGGGGCCAAATCAGTCTCTGAGGCTTTGGTTCGAAAGAGACAACTAGAGAATTCTGCTCTGAGGGTTGGGCACTCACATCACACTCAATGTCCAGTTCCTCAGTAGGCGTATTGTCAAGACTTCCTCTTGTATAACTTCACTTTCTTTCTCCATAACTGTACAACTGCCTTCAGCACCATTATCCGAAGTTTGCATAGCAGAACCTCCATCAGCATCAGGTTCGGCAAGAGGCACAGAAACATCACTCAGTCTAATGTTGGGACTGGACTGTTCAAAGTAACAAGGAACAAATTCCGGTGCATTTACATTGAGATTGCAGTCCATAGGGTCTTGAACATCATCATAAAAAAGTCCACTGAAACCCCAGTCATCATTACTGTCCTCCTCTCCTTCAGCAGGAGGAATCATAAGCTCTTGAACATTTGGGAGAATATTTCCTCTCCACCTTAGTCTTCTGTATCGCCTTGAGTTAGGTTTTCGCTGAGACATTTTGGGTTCCGGATTCATGAGTCTCACTGATTCTGCCAAAGGCATTAAGTTGTTGTGGTGCCAGGTTTTGATGGACCCTTCTTTCTCCGCAGGGTAGACTTGTTAGACAGGGATGTTATATAGCTGAGAACAAATTATGTAGATCTCAGATCCCCAGTGGTCATCTAGTTGATGCTTTCCTTGCAGGCCCAAGTTTCTCAAAAGAACTCTGTCCCCTGCTTGCAAGTCAAGTATCTTCACTTTCTTGTCATAGTGAGCCTTGTTTTGCTGATGTCTTTGTCCTGTTGATTGTTCAGCTAACTCATAGGCCTGTCTGAGTTTCTTCTTGAGTCTCTCCACATAACTGCCATGAGATTGCACTGGTGTATCATCAGCTGTGGCTCCAAAGGTTAAATTAACAGGAAGACAAGCTTCTTTTCCAAACATTAGGAAGTAAGGTGAGAATCCTGTAGCATCATTTTTAGTACTGTTGTATTCATGCACCACTATGGCTACATGTCTACTTCATTGACTCTTCTTCTCAGCAGATAGTGTTCCCAACATGTCTAGTAAAGTTCTGTTGAAACCCTCAGGCTGAGGATCCCCTTGAGGATGATAGGGAGTGGTGCAACTTTTCTGAATTCCCAAAAGAGTGAGTAGTTCATGAACAAGCTTGCCCTCAAAATCACTCCCTTGATCAGAATGTATCCTTTTTGGCAGGCCATAGTGTACAAAGAACTTCTCAACTAGTAGTTTTGCCACTGTAATAGCTTTATGATCGTGAGATGGAAATGCTTGAGCATATCTGGTATAGTGGTCTGTCACCACCAGCACATTACTGATCCCATCTTCATCCAGTTCAATGCAAAGGAAGTCTATACAGACCAGTTCCATGGGTCCACTACTCTCCATTTGACCCAATGAGGCAGCTCTGGTGGGCAGAGTCTTTCTCTGAATGCAGCGAAGACATGTATGACAATAATCTTTAACATCTTGTTTCATGCATGGCCAGTAGAATCTGTCTCGTACAAGTCCCAGAATTCTGTCATAACCAGGATGACCGTGTTCATTGTGCAATGACCAAAGTACTACTTCTCAATACTTCTGAGGAAGCAACAATTGCCATTTTTCAATGCCAAGTGTACTAGGAGATCCCCTATACACTAGTCCATTTTGTATCTGGAGTCTGTCCCATTCTTTAGCCAAAAGTCTTGCCAGCGGATGAATATCTGTGTGAAGCATATCAACTTGTTACTTCTCTAAAGCAGCTACCACCAGCTGACCTAAGGGGTCTTCTCTTTGATCTCTCCTGAGGTCACTGTTACACAAAGCTGGTAGCGATGAAGCTTATAAAGTGACCAGATTACAGTAAGTCTGGGGTATGCTTTCTGCAGACAGACCCAACTTCTGGGCCCAACATTCAGTTTTTTGGTAGCTGCAGGTTGCAATCTGGCACATAGCTCTCACTCCTGGTGCTGGAATTTCCACCCATTCATCATCGGGGTATAAATCTCCATGAGGTCTTCTGAACAGACCATCATCATCTCCATTTTTGTGTCCTGGGTGATATTTTAAACTGAAGTTCTAGTTGGATAAAGCTGCCATCCATCTGTGGCCAGTAGCATCTAGCTTTGCAGTGGTCTGGATGTATGTCAGAGGATTGTTGTCAGTCTGAACTTTGAATTCAGCCCCTTAGGGGTAGTCATGCTGCTTGTCTACTACAGCCCACTTTGAAGCAAGGAATTCCAACTTGTGTGGAGGATAGTTCCTTTCTGTTGGAGATAAACTTCGACTGCTAAATGCCACAGATCTCAGTTTCCTGTCATGCTCCTGGTAAAGGACTCCTCCTAAACCATCTTTGCTAGCATCCACATGTAATGTGTATGGCTTTGTTGAGTCAGTATATGCCAGCACTGGGGCATGTGTAAGACAATACTTAAGCTGTTCAAAAGCCTCTTCGCACTCAGGAGTCCAAAGACTCTCAATGAAATCTTTAGAGCCCCTCGGTCCCTTAGGCTTCTTCAGAAGGATGTCTTCATCTGTTCCATCTGCTTCCTCATCATTTCGGAGCAATTGGTTGAGTGATCTTGCTATCTTTGAAAATCCTTCCACAAACCTTCTATAGTAACTGCAAAACCCAAGGAAAGTTCGGAGCTCTGTGATAGTTCTGGGTCTGGTTCAAGATGTCACAGCTTCAACTTTGCTGGAATCTGTGGATATTCCATTTGCAGACACTACATGTCCCACATAGGTCACTGAAGTTTGGAAAAAATTGTCATTTGTCCAGTGACAACTTCAGTACTTTCTTCTCAATTCTGTCCAACACTTTCATCAGTCTTTCTTCGTGCTCCTCTAGGGTCTTCCCAAAGACAATGATGTCATCAAGGTAGTCTAAGACTTCCAGGAGATGCATGTCTCCAACTGTTCTTTCCATGATTCTCTGGAAAGTTGCCGTTGCATTCTTTAAATCTTGAGGTAGGCGATCAAACTCGAAGAATCCCAAAGAAGTGATGAAGGTGGTCTTCTCTTTATCTTCTGGGTGCATAGGGATTTGATAGTATCCACTCCTTAAGTCTAGTACACTGAACCACTTAATGCCCACCAGGCAATTTAGATCATCTTCAGTCTGGGGTGTTGTGTACTGGTCTGGAATGGTTCATTGATTCAGAGTACAATAGTCAACACACATGCAAATTGACCCATTCTTCTTCCTGACAACGACAATGGGAGAGGTATATGGACTTCTTGACTCTCAAATTATCCCTGTGGCTTTAAGTTCTTCCAGATGTTTTCTCAGGTACTCCAGATCTCCTGGAGCTACCCTTCTAGAACGTTCCCTGAAAGGCCAGCCTTCTTTTAATCATATTCGGTGTTTTGCACTTTTCACACAACCCACATCCAGTTCATTTGTAGAAAAACAAATTTTCTTCTTCTTCAACAGCTCTTTAGCTCTGGTTACCCACTCAGGGGATAAAAGACCACCTCCTAGATCAATATCTTCCAGCTTCAACTTGTTGACACTGCTCCAGTTTCTTGTCAAAACATAAGCAGGTAAGGAAGTGGCAGCATAAACATTTCCCAAATGCACTTGTGAAAGCAGGACAATGAGAGTACTTCCTTTATTCTTCAACCCCACAGGAAAAGTATCATAAGGATGCTTCAACTTGTCAGCAGACCAAACTTCTGGGACTAATTCCAGCCCCGGTGGCAAGTGTATTTCTGGATCCATTTCCATCATGAGCTGAGAGGAAGCTGTTTGTCCATGCATCCTCACTTTGGCCCTCAAGCAGGTGACCTGACCAGGATGAATTATATGTTCTTTCCCAGAAAGGGTCCATACATGACCAATTTCATCTTTCTTACTATCCTTCTCCTTCTGAAGGGCACAAAAGGCTGGCCTCAGGAGAGGATGTAGTGTTGGGTGTTCCTGGATCAACTGAAGCATCAGCATTCTTCTGACAAGGCCAGTATTTGTCCCCACTAAAATAGATTCTGAATCCTTTTCTTTTGGCCTTGGGCACAGAACAGCGAGAGTTTCAAAAACTTCTGTTGACCCAACAACTGAGGTGGAAAATTCTAACTTGAGTGAGACATAACCATCATAAGGGAACTTCATGTCGCTTAGCCCCCAGATCTCCAAGTCTTCTAACTTTCCAAATGGCAAATGCTTTAAGTATTTCTGGTAGACGTCTCTGAACAGAATGGTGATTTGGTGTATTTGCATGTCAGTCCATGTGACCCCTGGCAACACTAGAACTAAGCAGTGCTCTGATTGAGCATTGTGCTGTTTGCACCACTTAGTGGCTACTTCTGAGTTAATCTTGCTGCTGATGTTGCTTTACACACATTCAGGGGAATAGGGCAGAGTTCTAGGCAGTACAGGCAATCCTGGATGAGCCCCCAAATGTAGTGCATCCACAGGTGTAGCTGAATACAGGATCCTTCCTACCTGACACTGGTGACACCCCTATTTGCATCCAACACACCAAGGTTGCAAGTAATAACAGATTTTATTCTAGATGGAAATTCTAGTCTTAACAGGCAACAGCACAGTAGCAAACAAATTATTTCAGCAACACAAAGTCTAGCAATAATGCAATATAAGGTATTCATACAGTGAAATCACACACACCCGAACTCAATAAGAAAGGTCTTGTCATTCAAATATGAGCAAAAGTGCAATGTCATTGAGCAGTAAAGATTCTATAATGCAGTAATACTAACAGCAGCTATAACCTTAATCAGTTCTAATCAGAACAAACTGTAAAAACACTCTGTTATGCTCTGTTCACTGGCCAGTGACTACTTAAAGTCTTAATGCCGGCATGATGGGACCCAAGTTGGAGCTCATATGAAACCCGGGTATTTGTAATCCACAAAGCATTTAAGGGGGAATCCACACTGAGGGGTGAGTAACATGAGAGCCATGGAACAATAGCCAGTACTATTTTGAGATAAAGCTAAACAGTTTCAGTTCAGAAAAGGAAAAAGGGAAAAAGCCTAGGCATACAGTCCCAGTCAAAGCTATAGCACAATCCTACTATGAAAGTATAACATGGCGGCTGAAGCCTCTCACCACTCCATCGATAATATTCTGGATGTCAGGCATCGCAGTTCCACTGATGAGAAGTGTAGAGATCACCTAACAGCCGTCTGGTAATCAAATATGGCTTCTTTATAAGAGGCCCAACAATATTGCTGTCCTTGCTGATCAGATACAGGTGTGGGACTACTGGTTCCAGACTTCTATCCTGATTTGACAGATCACCATCGACCAGGTTCTCAGAAGAGGACAGATATGATGTGCAACTTCACTTCCGTGTCCTAGACACTAGAAAAATCTGGTTTTAATGCAAGGCCCCTTATTCCTTCACCCTGTGTTTCAGTCTGACCTCTTTCACTTTTGTTTCTCTCTTTTATATCAAATGAAAGGGAACTCCACTTTGTGGTGTATCGGAAACTGCAGTCTGTTAACCATACAGTGAAATACAGTGGGAGCTACATTTTTGTGAGGTATTGTATTTTTTATACACATATGTGTTTATCAGCATGGATTTGATTCAATTGCTACAGGATTTAACAGCTGACCAGGAGGATTTGGGAGTTTTTGACAACTTACATGGATAAGCTACTAATGAAAGGGTTATTAATACAACACCCCTTTCCTGTATTGATTTGTTTGACCAATTAACTTTAACAATGAAAGAACTTAGATCTAATGTTTGGCACCAGAAATAATGTTTGGCACCAGAAATTATTTAAGGCATACAATATTAAAAACTTAGCACCCAGGGTCTTCAAGTACATCTGCATCCATATGTTCAGGGCCCAGATGAGCAACTGATTAGTGCATGGCTGGAAGCTCAACAAGTAGAGTCAATGTTATTTGTTAAGGTTTTGTATTCTTTTTATGAATGCAAAACTGCTGATTTAATGTTTCAGATCAGTCAACTTTGTATATAGATTAAAAGCCCTATGAACAAGATCCCCTTTATCAGGAACAGTTTATACAGTTAATGAAAGATCTTATAGTGTTAGAAAAGGATCTTAAGTCATGTATGATTAATACATTTTCTAGGGATAGTAAAGATTACAAACATGGTAAACAATTTACTCTACCAAAAACAGTCACATTTTCTGAAAATAAAGTACATCCCCAATCAAATGGTAAAGTTAAACGAAAAAAGCCAGTCCTTAAGAAAACTGATGGTACCTCTGAGACATATTGTGAGGAACATTCCTCTCCTACTGATATGGATATGGGTACTCCATCCATTTCTCCATATGCTAAAAAGAAAAACGATGCTTTCTGTTTATGCATCACAGAAGGGCTGGACACAAGCACCATAATTAGAGTATCAACCCTGGAAACATTGCTACAGTTAATGACACCACAACAGATACTTCTAATGTTCTTAATATCTCATTGTTGCCTTTATCTTCTGTTGAATTTGAATTGCTCGATAAAGGACTTGGTTTTCTGCCTAGTTATTTAGTGCCAGAAGAAGTGTTTGCCCAAGTTGTTAGTTCATTTTGTAGACTGTTGAACCTTAAGGCATTTTTTATAACAAAGAGGACAATAAGGAATATGATCCCTCAGTTTTTAGGTTCAGACCATCAACCTTTACACCACCCTCTAACAAAAATGTAGCAGTTTTTCAACACTATATAGCAACAAGTAGCCTATTTTTGCTTATTTGTAGTATTTATTGCTTATTCTAGATATTTATAGCAATTTTATTGTATATTGCATACTTGTACTGTATACTAGGCTGTTTTCTGAGCTCATTGTCCAAGCCATCTTAGTTATCAAAGACCAGCCCCACTTCAGTGAGAGTTTAGTGTTTATGGTCATTGTCTAGTTGGGTTGCCAGATCTATGGCTTGGAGAAAGCACCTCACTGGTTCTTTTCAGCTTTTTTTAAGTTGTTTCAGGTTTCAACTTTCTGTTACTTAAGAAGTTAACTTTAGTATTTCAGCCATTACACAAAGAGCTATCTGAGGAGGAGCACCTGATCTGTGATATTTTCTGTAAAAAAAAAAAAAAACTGTAAGCATGTTTCCTACCTTTCCTGTAACTAGTGTAGTCCAGATACAGATTTGCTGTATCCAAGACTGTATGTAAGCTTCTGAGCCCCCCACAAGCCTTTCTGTGTTGGTGGGAAGCCTTCTAGCTTGTCAGTGGGAGTGGTAAGCACTAGGTAACCTGTCTACCATAAAGAGTGGTTCTGGCCCAGAAATTGTAGTTATTGGCCATCTGGGCAATCTTTTCCATCTCTCTCAACTTTCTGATTTGAAAGCCCGCATTTGCACTTGTTTCCTTCCTTCCTGTAACTAGTCTAGTGCAGATACAGATTCTTAGTTTTAGCACTTGAATTTGCTTATTCGTGCTCAGCACTTGTTCAGAACTTGTTGTAAGCACTAAATAAGCTACTAATTACTATAGCACTCAACCTTCCTCATTACCTAGAGGAAAACAGTTTTTGCACTTAGTTTCCTCACTTGCTTAGAGAAAAACAGCTCTTGTACTCACTTCCTCACTTATCTAGAGGAAAATAGTTTTTTATTCAGGCATGTCCAAGGGTCAGCTCCCAGTGTTCTCTCCTGTCTATCTGATGAATCTGGGCATCTTGGGGAAATGTAGAAATTGCCTCATGTACACAGACAACCCTCTCCTCCTACCACCCAGCACCACAACCTGTAAGAGCTGCACTTATCTAGCCAAACTGGAGGTAACCAGTCTCCAACCAAGACTGAACTTGACATTCAAGAGGAGAAGGTAAACACTTGCACCACACTACACTTATCACATAGTCTCACTAAATCTACACTAAAATTTTTGTTTAGTTCATTTAGATTTATCATGAATTTTGATAGCAATACATCATTTTTGATTGATATCATACAGAAACATTGGGGAATCTTATTGTGTGATGATACCTTGAGGGATTTGATACCTTCTAAATGTCTCTTTTCTTATAGAAGAGGCAGAACATTGGGCTGTTGGTTCAGTCATCATAAAAATTTTAATATTGGGGCACAACAGACCACCTTAGATGAGCAATATTTGACAGGATGTCAACCTTGCGGTCACTGTAGTTTCTGTAAATATATTCGTACAGCAACACAATTTACTTCTCACAATACTTTGCGAGTATTTAATATATATGTTTATGGTGACTGCAAATCAGATCGGGTTATATATTTCGTTTTATGTACATGCCCTACTTTTTAGGTGGGACAAACCTCTCATCCACTCAAATTACGTATATCTGAACATCTTAGTGATATCAGATGTGCTCGCAGTTCCACTGCTATATATAAACATACTGTTAAGCATCCCACAGCTACATTTAGTTTAATTACAGATAGAATTATATTGAACAATAAAGATAAATCAGATTGGCATAGAATACTAGATAAAAAAAGAGAAAAATGGATCATTCAGCTTGTAGCACTTTTCTCTCCTAGTCTTAATGAATACTTTTGATCTACCAATCAGGTTTGAATTATTTGTATATAAGAAGGAGTTGTGGGTGTGTGTGACTAATGCACTGAAGAAGGCTGTATTGTTGAAACCGATTGTTGTATTTGCTCTTTGTAATAAAAGTTGCATGATGACGTTTTGAGTGCTGGCCTTTGGTACTTCCAAAATCCTAAACCTTCATGACTTTTTTGCACACACGGGAGTGATATAGTTGTTTTCCTTTTGTCCCTTTGTATGTTGCCTTTCCTTTCTTTCCTCCTAAACTTTTATAACGTCCTCTGATTGTTTCTTATAGTTGTCATTCAGTATTTGTATGCCCTACTAATTATCCAATTTTTACAGCAACTTCTGTTTTATACGTTGGGTTAATAATAGATGTCGGTATCTAGAAAACAAGATTAGCATTGGTTAACATCAGCAAAGCAAAGTCTGAGGATCACGGGGTAGTGAGAAGAACAGAAAATGATGGGGGGTGGGATTTATAAGAAATAGAGAGGGAAGAAAGTAGTTGGATGGGGGATAGAAAATGTAGGAATACCATGAATGGTATAGTTCATCAGCTAATGTTTTATGCAAGATTTTTTCCTTTGTTCATGGAAGTGCACTGGAAGCTATTTACATATTTAAATACAGTTTTTATATGCATATACATGCCTGAGAGTCTTATCAGTACAACTTAATGTGGTAAAGGACAGCTGTGGGTTAAAACTGAAAGAAAAGTTCCTCACCATCTCATTTTCTGTACTTTTGTTTTGCCCCGAAAACTACATAGTGTAGGCAAGGCAGCATGATGTCATTTCATTTTTCAGGTTAGTTTAGGCACATTCACAATGGTTTTTAGTTATATATCTAATGAGTTTCATATTACTGTCTGTAATAAGGCTTAAGAAATGTGATATTTTCTGTTTTACATTCACCTTTTTGTAAATTGTGATTGTTGGCAACTCTCAAAATTTTTGTATATTGTTTGTAAATCTTTTAAAAAAATGTTGCACTCTTTTTGTACAATTGTTATGGAGCTTATCTCCCCCAGTTTCCACTGAAAATGGGCTACTTGCCCAGCCGGATTCTACCCAGTTAACAAATGTAAAATAAATAAATAAATAAATTCTACAGTGAGCAGCATGTCCCCTCAGTATTAATTTGATTTTCTTTTTCTTGAAGAATTAAAATTGTGGTACCTTTAATCTGACCTTACCTTTGAGTCTCAATTTATTTTTATTTTTTTAAGAAATGTAGATTGTTGTTAATTGCTTGCTACTAGCTCAAGATGTATGATCCAGTTGTTATTTGAACACCAGTGACAGACCTCTTGAGCTACGCGCTTGAGAGACTTGAACCTCAGCACTGAAATAAATATGAAATAAATAAAATTCCCATACCTTCTTCAGCAGTACCAACTCATAGAGGCCTTCAAAATCCTTAAACAACCTGAGAATACCCCAGCACTAAAAAACTTAATGACTCCCTACTCCAATCTAAGCTGCCTTCTCTCAGCAAACAGACTCCTTGTCCAAACAACTAAATCTTTCAACCTAGGTGGCGACGCGCTGTTTGCCAACACCACTGGTAAAATATGGAACTCTCTAACCAATAACCTCATGCTTGCAACTTCTCTAATTCAATTCAAAAATAGTCTAAAACTCCACTTTAAGTCACATTGGCTATGTCCTTGCTCAAACCCAGACTAGCTCTGTGCCATAAACTAAAACATAAACAACTAGCTAAGATGATAAGAACTTTGTATGCTGTGATAAAGAACTATGTATGCTGTCTAACTCTATGACATTATACTGCCTACCGTCTTTGCTAATATGTTATTAATGTATCATTTGTAGTAAATTCAGAAAATTGTAAGGCAGTCTTGTACTTGTATGTAAATAGCCTATGTTTTTGTTAATTTTTCATCTCATTTACTATTTACTGTACCTAATTATCATTGTTACTCTGATGGAGCCTTTCTCCCCGAGCCTCCACTGAAAAAGGACATGTATCCAGTCGGACCATCCCGGTTAACAAATGTAAAATAAAATAAATAAATAATAGGACATGCTGGAGGGACAGATTCATAACCCAGAGGCTCCCTTCACTCTGGAATAAAATCCCAGTCCAGGTTAGGCAGAGTCCCTCATTGACTCTCTTCAAGAGGAATCTTGATGAGTGGATGGGAGATCGTAGGTTTACCCCGGGTATCACTTCTGTGTCACTGTTAGACAGAGGCACAGTATACTAATCTCGAAAAAGGGCATAGCAAAATAAATTTAAAATGGGTGGCAAAAGCCACACACACTCTGGCTAGGCTTATAAATGCCCTAGTGCAGATAGCCTAGTATGAACCTATGAACCTATGAACCTAAGACTGTTTTGCTTTTGTAAGTGTCCTGTCCCTGGCCATGTTACATACTGCGCACTGGAGAGAATGGAATAACTTGCAGAGCACTCAGTGAACTCGTGTCTTACTCCACAGTATAAGAAAGCACACAGCACTTTGCATCGTTACATTAATAAATGAAGTAGAATCGCAGTATCATGACAGTGGTCTTTTTTAAAAAAAGAGCTCTGTTAAGATAATAAAAAAATGACAACTGTCTTATTCTGTCAAACTTTATTTTAGTTGCTGATGCAGACAAGTTAGTGCCAAAATCTTCTGTTGGTGTTTAGAAAATCTCTGTTATTTTAGAATATTTTTTCCTTAGTGGAATGGTATGAACAAAAAGCTAATTAACATTTAGAATTCACATTTATAGACTTAGATCAAGCTTACATTGCTGAAATCTGGTGTAGTTTTAACACCCACACATTGTATGACTTCATAAAATCCAAACACAGGGAACAGTCCACACTAATGAAAAACCAGTCCACACTCCTGTCCCTAGAAATGCAAGGATACTCCAGTATAGCACAGCACCAGCCGTCAGGAAATAAAAACAAGTTGATTTATTATAATAAAAACATAAACAACGTTAAGCGCTTTCATCATACATAGAATCTAAGCATGTATTGCTCTTTCAAATGTTTATTAGGTCTGTTGTTCAATGACAAATGTTTTATGAATTTGCTAGGGGAGGGGGGAAAAATGGAGCAGGGAAAGTTAGGTTCAGCACTTTAAATTGTAATTAAATAATGTCAGGTGTTTCTTTTAATGTGTGTCATGTGATGTGGGATGTATATATAAGTGTTGTTAATAGATGGTATAAGTGTTCTGATGAAGTCTATGTATGATGAAAGCGCTTAACGTTGTTTATGTTTTTATTATAATAAATCAACTTGTTTTTATTTCCTGACAGCTGGTGCTGTGCTATACTGGAGTATCCTTGCATTTCTAGGGACAGGAGTGTGGACTGGTTTTTCATACATTGTATGACTTCAGTACAGCCTTTCTTTATTTTAGAATTCGAGATATGAAAAAAAATCAGTAAACTGTCTAACATTTTTATCACATCAACTAAAATACAAAATGTAAGTGCAGAATAAAAAAGGCGGCCACGGTGGTGCAGCGGTAAATGTTGCCACCTCACAGCAGTTCTCTGGTGCAATTCTCGGCTGTGGTGCCTTCTGTCTGGAGTCTGCATGTCCTCCCTGTGGTCACGTGGGTTTCCTCTGGGTGCTCCGGTTTCCTCCAACATCCCAAAGACATGCAGTAGGTGGATTGGACACTCTAAATTGGCCCTAGGTGGTGTGTGTATGTGCATGTGTGGGCCTTCTGTGGAAGGTTGGGCACCGGGCTGGCAACTTGACACTGTAAAATTCCAGTGCCAATCATGAGCAGACAGATGATCCACTGTGGTGACTCTTAACCGGGAAAAGCTGAAAGAAGAAGAAGAAGTGCAGAATAAAATACAAACTTTAAGTGTAGAATAAAATGTTTCTTATCAAAATGAATCTTTACATGTTTGCAGTCTATTTAATATATAACCTTCAGATGAATATTTAAAAAACAGTTCAGACACCAGCTGAAATACATTAGGCATAAATTGACAAAATAATGCATTTCAGTAGGGCACTCAGATTGCCACTTTTCAGCAATGAACATACTTGTAGATTTCTTTTTCTGTGTGCTGAAAACCTTCTAGCTCTTACATTATTATTAAAAGATCCATTAGAAAATTGCTCATCATTTAAAAATATAACTTTAAAATTGTTACTGTTAAACGTTTTCAGAAAGAATGGCCAGTATCTGGGTGCTCGTTTCTGTTTACGGCTGCAATTATCTTTGTACCATTAATGTCACTAATACTCTGTAGCGATACAGAAGTAGTGGTGTATTTGTTTACCTTCACTCATTTAACCTGTATGTAGTCTTCCATTTAAAATTAGTTTATATGCAGTACCTGATTCTGTCTGCATATGTTTTCATTTTTTTCTGGCTTTTTAAGTTCAAATAACTAGTGCAGACTCCATGGTATAGAGAGATAGAGCTATGACTGCAACCCAACTGACTCATGTTTTATTAGAGAACCATATACCTGAAGAATTGGCTGGAGGATGGGATGTAAAGATGCTTCTGTATGTTTGCTATGTACTGAGGAGGGATTAGGGTTTACAGCTAGTGACTAGCAGTAATTAGTAGAAGCCAACAACACTAGTACAGAATTGTGTGCATATTGAGAATTGGGAGGGACAGTGAGTGTGTGCATATTGAGGATTGGGAGTGGCAGTGGGTGTGTGCATATTGAGAATTGGGAGGGGCAGTGAGTATGTGCATATTGAGGATTGGTAGGGGCAGTGGGTGTGTGCATATTGAAAACTGGGAGGGGCAGTGAGTGTGTGCATATTGAGGATTGGGAGGGGCAATGGGTGTGTGCATATTGAGAAATGGCAGGGAAAGTGGGTGTGTGCAATTGAGAATTGGGAGGGGCAGTGTGTAAGACATTCCGAAAAGCCCTCCACAGCTAGTATGATGCTGGATGGTGCCTTACCAGGATGCCCTGATCTTCTCTTGCATCATTCTGACTGTTTATTCTAGTAATTTCTCAGCTCGCATAGCCATGTTGTGAAGGGTACATTAGACAGGTTTTGGGGAAACTGGAGTGGCTGATTGAGGAGAGTCTGTGGAATATAGATACAACTGATTGCCAACAAATGTTGTAATAGATAAAATATATTGCCATCAATTCTTATATTGCCATAAAGTCTAATTTTGTGATGTTCACAAGTCTTACTCTCAATGAAAGTTGGAAATGTTGTATCCAGTGTTGTCTTTTCCATCTGACTTCAATCTGTGAGTATATCAGATCTGACCCAGATCCAATGGCGGCCTTCTATCAGAGACATTTTCCAGAGTCTGATTACCTGTGTTACTGATGTCATGGTAGTCAGTTTCCTCTACTTCCAGTATCCCACTCCATTTTTAGTTAAAGCTGAGACTAGTTCAGGTAGGCTTCACACCCCCATTTTACCTATTATTCCAAAGGAATTATTTCCTGAATCTTCCCCATCTCCACCCCAGATATGAGCTTTTCCAGTCTGGATCTGGTTGTTGGATCCTAGTACTGGTAGAAGAGTGTTCATGCCTCCTTCAGTGGCCTTATCATCTTGTTCTGACTGGTCAGTGGGCAGTCTGAACTCTTCAGAATTGGAGCAGTTGATATGCTCCTTTTTGCAGACCCAGATACACCTAGGGATCCTTCCTGTTATCACAGCACCATTGCCAGAGAGTTTGGCTCCTTCTTTTATTTTTCCTTCCCAAGCTTTTTGGCTGCTGGGTTTCTGGATTCAGTTGCTTGGCCATCACAAAGGTCAGTTCTGACAGCTTGGCTGCTTCAGGCACCTGGCAGTGTTAGAGATAGGAATTTGGAGTCCATATTCCTAGGGTTGGGGTCGACTTTCTGAGTTTTGTAGTCAACTCTTCCTCTTGGGGGTGTTGGTACTTAACAATTCTGATCTGGTCTCGACACTGGAAAAGGTTAGGTGAGTGGTGGAGACTGGTGTCTTGCTTCGATATTTGTGTCCGAGGAGTATCAGCTCCAGCTGTCCAGTCTCTGCCTCGGCTTTCAATGCTGCGAAAAGAATTTTCTCTGAATCAGAGATGGACTGGTTGGGAGCAACTGGCCATCCTCCCCTATCTTTGGTGTCTAGGCCTGCTGAGGCAATTTAGCTGGCTCTGGAGCAGCACACAACTCCAGACCTGCAAATGTCCCTGCTGTTGGGGACCCCTGCCTCTTATAGATTATCCCTGAGTCTCCTTTTTGGGAGGGACATGGTAAGAGCTGTTGCAAGAGGAAGCCCATGGATTGTCCTGAGGAGTGTCTCACAGAGGACACTGACATATATGAAAATGAGGGTTCCCCCCAAATCTGCCCTTTTGTTGAGCTCCTGGAATAATTATGACAGCATATCAGCTGAACTGCAGAAGCCCCTTCCTCAGAGGAGTCAGTTAACAATCTCTGTTGTTGATCTCCTGGAGTAATTAATGAAGCATGTCAGCTGAACTGCAGAAGCCTCTTCCTCAAAGAAGTTAGTGTTTTTGGAGTCCTTGATGTGGGCCCATCCAGACATGCTTATCAACGTGATGTCCCAGAGGGCATGGAGAGAGCCAGATGCGGTGGAATCAATTGTTAAAAAAAAACAGATTGTATCTTTGCACCACCAAGGAACAGCCACACTAGAGTAAGGGTCTTGTGATTAACACAATTGTGGTGGTGGCAGCCACCAAAAAGTATATTTCAGAAGAAAATTCCTCAGTCCATTCTCCTAATGGAGGGTCCCAGGCTTTGGACCAGTTAGAAAAGTATGCCTACACCTCTTTTACATTCTCATTGAGAGTGCTTAATTATTTAGCTAATTTGATGAGTCTTCAACATGACCTTGTGTTGGAAGTGTGAAATGTAGTGAAGAGACAGCAATCCCTGGAGATCCAGAAGACTCTTGAGATGCACTTGTCAGTGACAAAATTTATCACTAATATGTCCATGTGCCTGCTCTCCAATGTGACCAATGGCACATCTCTGCTATGTGTCAGCACTCCTGGATGTGCTTCTGCAACTTTGAGTTTGCTTTAAGGTATCAAAGAAGAACAAGGACCTGAGACCAATTTTGGATCTAAGCAGACTGAATCATTGCATCAAACAGATCAAGTTCCAGGTGGCCAAGGTGAAATCCATTCTACTTCTGTTGAGGAAGGACTATTGGATGTGCTCAATAGATTTCAAGGATGCCTACCATCATATAAAAATTGAGAAGCAGTCCATAAGATTTCTGCACTGTTGGCTGGGAGCTGATCATTATCAGTTTTGGGCACTGCCCTTTGGTCTCACCACAGCATCCTGGGTGTTCACCAAGTGCATGACAGTTGGGGCAACCTGGCTCAGACTGCAGGGGTTTTAGGTCTTTCCATATGTGGATGATTGAGTCCTTACTGCCTCCATGACAGCATCTCTTGTCAAAGCTTGGGACACTTTACTCCAGTTGTATCTGTCTTTAGGGATTACTGTAAATTCTGAAAAGCCCAGTTTGGAACAGTACAAGTACTGAGGTAGTAAGTTGACGACACTATATAGAAGTGAAGAGTTGGTAGAATGGGAAAAGAAAAGCGGTAGAAGATAGAAGGTTGGCATAAGGGGGTGGGAGGTTGGCATAATGGTTAAGGTATTTGCCTTATAAACCAAAAGTGCAGGGTTTGATTCTTACACAAGGTAATTAGCTAGGCTTAAAATGGCCCACAAAGGCCATTAGCCTAGTACTAATCTATGAATCTATGAGTCTAGAAGATAAATTTGAGCAGTGGGTAAGGGAGTAAAGAGTAAATAAGCAGAAAATATATAGGGCACCGCTATATAGCAGCAGAGAGTTGATATGATGGAAAATATATAATAGATAGAGGATAAGGTAATAAAAATCATGAAAAGAACAATAGAATGGGAAATAGTACATAAATATTAGTCTACAAACTACAGTACATGATTGTATGTCTGAGTGAAGTAACATGAAGCATACAAGAAGTAAGTTTGGTGTAATGATTTTTTTGTCACTTTATACAGACAAATGACCAAGTATTAGTTGGGTATTCCCTTAATGTAGCTATAGATGTTGTGATGCTTGACTCAGTGTTAATGTCATTTGATAGAGTTCCAGTGTTTTGCAACTGATATTGAGAATAGTGCGTGTTTAATGATTTGCAAACTTTAAGGTAATAATTTGTTTTGAGTTGCTGTGTTTGGACAGTATGTTCTGATTGACTTTACGCTGGTAAAGTATTAGAATATGTTGAATTTTTGCCCAACCTATTAGATGTAAATCATGATAATGGTGGGTTCTGTGATGCAGGGTTTGCAGCAATATTATTATTGCAAACTTTCTAGTTTATTTAGTTGCATTTTTGAATGTTGGTCAGAGTTGTCGATGCTTGAAGCATAAAGAGAGAGTGTGAATTTTGATAGGTATGGTTTTGATCTGTAAAATGTTCCTGATTTGTTTTGGATACACATATTCGATATGCTTGTCAACTGCTAAATGTTTGCCTTACTGCATCTAGTAATTTAATTTAACTTATGTATTCAGTTGGAGTGTTGATCAAAGCTGTTATGGAGAATATCAAGTTTTATTTTGGAGCCTTTGAGAGCTGAAAAACTATTATTTCTTAGCAACAAGAAACAATGGAGAATAAGTTAACCAATTCATAAGGATGTTGAAGGAGTGCTTAGTGATTGTTGATGTCTTTTTAAGGCACAACATGGCAGTCAGGGTAGACTCAGCAGCATATTGTAATGGAAGGCAAGTGTAACTGTTCTGCACATGTTAAAGAAGGTAGGGAAGTAGAATACAAGTAGATGACTTAGAGCAGAGCCTTGAGAGACTCTTTTCTGGGAGTAATCAATAGATGAAAGAATGGATTTGTCATCAGATTTTCTTCTTTGACTAAGTTAAATTTTGTACCAATTTACTGTCTCACTGCACGTACTTAATTTAGTCTGTCTAGTAGGAGTAGAAATAAGACTATATATATATATATATATATATATATATATATATATATATATATATATATAGATAGATAGATAGATAAATTTAAGAAAATAACCTTCATTATTATGTTTATTGTGATGATCTATGAAGGACAGGGGAACAAATTCTGTGCTGTGCCCATTGCAGAAACCATGTGGAGTGTTGGAACGCATTTTTTTCTTAGGTGAGCCAGAATTTGCTTGTGAATACTATTGCAGAATTTTTGACAGTGGATAGAATAGGTATGTCTGTAGTTAGACTGAATGAGCTAACGCTCTGTGAAGTATGCCACATAAGATTGCTTACACTGAGTTGTATGTAATATTCTTTGATAGATAATATAAATGCATATTGCTACTGCGTAGGCAATTATGTCTGCAGCCATACATACATACTCAGATGGTATGTTATCTGGGAGCACTGAGGTAGGATTTAGTTTCATTAGCAATGTTTTGATTATTGAAACTGACAAGGAGTAGACATTAAAAATACCATGGGATTTTCCATTTACTTGCTAATGGAGAAGTTACATTGATGTGCTGTAGAATTTGTTGCTTGTATGAAATGTATATGTTCTATTTGTCATCTGCATTTTAATAAAGTAATTGGATTTGTGTTTACATATCTTTTTACTACATTTCTAAATGCTATATAGTTTTGCAAATTAGGAGTAGTTGCTTTGATGTTCTATTAACTAAGCATTACCCCTAAGTGTCATAATTTGTTTATTGTCTGGTACTAACCAAAGAACAGGGTTAGCATTCATATTTTTGCAGAAAGGCACCACTGAGTCAAAGATGTTTAAAAAATGTTTGAACAATTCTGCAGTATCATCTTTTGGTGGATAAAGATTGTAAAAATAATAGATATCAGTCAGAAGAGTTTAGAACAGCAGCAGTGCTTTATTTGGCCACAGTAGAAGCAAAGAAGGCAGACTACATTTTTTTAAGTAAGAAATAACAAGTATGTTATAATCAGATAACTAAAGATAGCATTTTTTACCACAGTCAATGGTTTTGTAACGTTACTCATTCACTCCAATGGAGCTCAGGAAGTTTGCAGTATAAATTCCATTAGGCCTTTTGACAGAATCAAATTATGTCCTCACATTTCAAAGAAATATTCATATCTCTGGAGACACAGGGATTATGAAAAAGTAAAAATGTCAAACTCTTCAGCACAAACTATATTTATAGTGGTGGTATTCTTTAGGTTGAAGGTCTTAAACCAAATTTTATAAGTCACAATAAACTCAGTAACTGTTACATTTGTAATATTTTGTAAACAACTTACAATATCTCAGCAACCACTTAAGTTACACACATACTGTCAGCAGCATTTTATTCATCTATCTGAAAGATTTCATATGATGCTAAAGAGTTCTGTCTGTGTTACCTGGTTGTTGAGATATTTAGAAAAATGTGAAAATTATAGCTATATAAATTCATATCATAAAAACAACAGTTAATATCTATTTACCTGCACAAGACAGAGGTCAAATATTAATGCAGTTGAGTTTGCCATTGTGTAAGCTTTAAGATGAAATCTTAAAAAAAAATTTGTATGTAGCATGGTTTTGGAATTATTGATGCAAGTATGAACAAGCAATATTTGACGCCTAGATGTGTCAGTAGGAGTTAACTGCAGATGCACCTGGAGGCGTCACTCAGATTTTAAAAAGCTGTGTCATCTTTTTTATACCCTGTCTCACGTAATTGTACTGTATCAGCTTACCAGAACCTTCAGGTCCTTTTCATGCATGCTGTACATATTAAAAAGAATCAGGAAAATAGTATCTCATCAGGTAAGCATGAACTGGGTTTTTTTTTTTTTGATGTATCAGCACTTGCTCTGTACAAACTGTTATTGACAAATTGTCCTATTTGTGGGTATGACTTTTAATTACAGTTAGAAAAGCATATATTAAAAGTAGAAAGTCATACTTACCAACTCTTTTTCTAAATGTTTAAGGGTTAAAATATACACATTACACAAATGGTAGTTGCTGTTCAACCCTGTCTTTCTTTTTGCAATACTAAATAAGTTACAGGCCAAATTTAAAAAAATACTTTGGATTTAAATCATCTTATCAGTTACTTTTTTTTTCAAAGACAGAAAGTACAGTTGTGTAAGATAAAGTTACCATAACAGTGGATGTTTGAATCATAACTGCTGCAGTATCATTAGCTATATGGGGTTATATCCTACCAAGGATATAACAGCCAGCTATCTACCAAAGCTTCAGGACACTTTCCATGTGCCCAAACTGCCAGACAGTTTGAGCTGAGCTGAATAAAAGATAAGTTTGGGCACGAACCCCTTCAGAGCTTTCCTGACAGCAAAGAGAGGAATGCTGAAACCTAAAAGGACAATGCTAAGAATAAAAAAGCATAAAAAAAACCCCACAAAGGAGATGGAGGGAGTGGCTGCAACAGCAGTGATCATGCAAACATCTACTGTTATGGTATGGTCACCTTACACAGCTGTAATGTGTACTTCATATTCATCACTGCTGCAGTAGCCTTAGCTATATGGGTAGTTTACCATAGCTAACTATATTTGAGAGGCAGAAGAAGAAGAAGGGTCCAGAAGCCCATGGAGAACGGCCCTAGCAAATCCTAATCCAGACCTAGAGATGGAATAAAGCTTATAGTGCTTTATAAAAGTATGTACAGAGGACCAAGTAGCAGCTTCTAGAATCCCAACCCTTTCCAAAAAGCCATAGATGAAGCCAAGGCCCTGGTAAAGTGGGCCTTGACCCTGTCTGGAATAGAATTGTTATGGTGAGTATAACAAAAGGTAATAGCCTTAGACAGCCATTTGGAAATAGTCTGTTTTGACACAGGTTGTTCCTTCTTCTTACCTTCACAAGAAATAAACAACTGATCCAAAAACTTTAAAGATTTAGTTCTATCAGGATAGTACCTGAGCTGTCTGTGGGCATCCATGGTATGGAGCAACTTGCCTCCCTCATTTGTAGGTTTAGGAAAGAAAATAGGGAGATGGATAGATTGACCTAATGTAAAATTGGATACCAATTTAAGCATAAAAGAAGGATTAGTTATTAAAGAAACCCTGTGCCTGTGGAAAATGAGGTAGGGCTGACTCACCATTAAGAGCTTGCAACTCAGATAACCCTTCTTGCAGAGGTCAGAGCAATCAATACAACTGTTTTCCATGTTAAGAACCTCAAGTCAGCCAGACTATCTGGTTCAAATGGAGCAAGTGTCAGCTTCTCCAACACAAACCTAAGACCCTAAGGAGAGGCCAGTGGTTTACTTGGAAGTCTCTTATGCAAAACCCCTTTCAAGAACATTTTGACATGAGACTGCCTTGAAAGAGGAGTATCCACTGTCAGACATGCTGAAATGGCAGATAAATGAACCTTGATAGAGGAATAAGAAAGGCTATAGTTTAATATAGTAAGTCAGACAAATATTGTAAAACCAGAGAACAACTAGCTCTGAATGGGTACTGGTTATGTTGTTGGCACCAACTAGAAACACTTTTCCATTAGCTAATATATGATTTTCTAGTAGCAGGCTTTCTTGCCTCCATTAGTACCTGTTGCACATTCTCAGACAATAAGGGCCTAAAAGGAATTGAGACTCTATCATCCAGGCAGTCAGTTGAAGATGATTGAAGATGATTGATGTCATGGTGTATGAAATACCCCTGTACTTGTCTGAGTGGATCTGTTCTGTGAGGAAGGTTATGGGAATTGCCCCTGGCTATTTCCAAAAGCAGGGAGAATTACTTTTTCCTGGCCAGAAAGGAGTCATCATGATGATCTTGGGGGATTCCTTCTGACTCTTCAGAAGTACCATGGATTTACAAACTAGTGAATAACTCACTTTCAAAGTATCCCAGTGTCCCATTTGTTGGGTGGCCAAAAACTGAGTCGAGTGAACTTCTAGAATAGTATGTATATGGAGACCTCAGTTTGATTGGTTACTGTTTTAGGATTTTAGAGTTTGAAGCATTCCTGATGAAGGACTCCCGAAAGTGCCACATATATTAGTGTTCAATGTTTAACAGATTTAATACCATAATTTTGATGTTTTTTGTGCGGTTTGATTGGCTAACATGCTTTCTTGTGTAAACAATCAAAACAAAGGTCTCCAAATACAAACTTTGCTTAACCTCACCCACAAGCTCCCTGACGAGCCCACCATGACATCAAAAGGGCCTCAATAAAGGTTCACACCCACCATGATATGACTGGTGGCTTGTCTCTGGTGCACCCACCAGCTTTACTATATATGTGGGAATTTGTAACCTTGTTCTTAGTACACTTAAGTAGTGCTTCAATGCTTCACTTCAATAAAGGATCAGAAAGAAAGATTGTCTACTGAGATTTTTTTTTTGCAAAATTTTGGAATTCTACTGAGATTTTTTTCTGCTATATTTTGCAATTCTACTGAGATTCCTACTGCTATTCTAGAGGTTCATTTGACCCAGTTTTTGGCCACCCACCAATTGGGACTCTGGGACACTTCAAAAGCAAGGTCTTCGCTAGTTTGTTAGTTTCTTCCCATAGATATTCTGGGTATAAGGGCTGGACTCACCAGTCTGAGGGTCTACTAAGATTTTTCTAATTACCCTGGATTAGAAAATCAAGGTGGAAAGGTGGAACTTTCCTGTTCAAAGAAACAAAAGGCATCTGTCTTCCAGGCATCTTGCATGGAGTCTTCCAGCAGAATTTTGCCTGTTGATTGTTCAGAGAGGCGGCAAAGAGGTCTACCTATAGAGCTCCTCACAGATGGATCAAATCTTGGAAGAACTCCTGATATAGTTTCCATTCATGAGGGTCTCCCCTAGTTCTACTTAGCTTGTCTGCCACACAGTTTTGTTCTGATGGAATATATCATACCTGTAGAGTGAGATTGTGCTGTGAAGCTATATCCCAAGCTAACATGGCCCGTCTGCAAAGGGGGTACAACCCAGTTGCCCCTTGCTTGTTGATGTATCACACGATTGTGGTACTGTCTGTAACCACTTGAGGAGGTCCCAGGGACCAAAGATGGTTCAGTGAGTTGAGTGCCTTGATCATGGCTAGCATCTCCTAGATATTTAAGTGGTTGCATCTGTCTATGCTGTCCCACACCCTCTTCCCATTTTTGTCCCCTCTTGAAACTGCTCTTGAAGCAAAGTCTGAAGCATCTGTGGTAACTGACTGCTTTGAAGCAGAGAGAGACAAGGAGAGACTTGGATATAAGGATATGTGTTGTGTTCACCAAAAGATTTCTATTCTAACAAACCACAGTACTGACATCTGAAACAATAAAGGCTGTTGATGTGAGACCAAAGAGATTTCTGATGCTACTGTATCTTTCTCATGTGGAGTCTTACCAGGGGTAGCATGAGAATCATAGATGTCATCAGACCCAAAAGCCTGGGGTATTCCCTCACAGTGACCAAAGTCTGAGTGGAAAACCTTAGAAATAGATATAAATAAAGATCCATTTTTTTCTGTGAAAAAAAGCTCTTTGAGCTTAAGTGTCTAGTTGATGTCCCAGGAACACAGTCCTGTATAAGGGAGTCAAGAAAGACTTTTAAATGTTTTCTTGGAATCCTAGCTTGTGAAAGAGAGCTCTCACTCAAGTGAGAGATTCCCGAAGTTTTGAAAAAAAACTCCATAAAGAAAAGTAAGTCATCTAAATATGGATAAATGTGGATTCCCGGCAGCATGCAATGAGCTATAATTGGAGCTGTACACTTTGGACTATCCACTGCACTGAGTGTTCACAAAGGCTAAGAAAGGAGTGATAGCCAGTTCCGCCTTCCTAGATGCAATCCAGACAAAAAAACCTTCAGAAATATCTGAATTCTGGATGAATAGGGATGTGATAATAAGCATCTTTTTTCAGTCTAGTATTACCAGGAAATGTGAAAGAGGAAGAAGATCTAACAGGTTGTACATTGATATTTTTAATTTGGGCACATCACAAAAAGGCTTAAAAAAAAAAGATCCATTACTGGTCACCAAGCATTTTCTTTCCTTGGTGCTAGAAACATC
This sequence comes from Protopterus annectens, assembly GCF_019279795.1. Classification (NCBI taxonomy): domain Eukaryota; kingdom Metazoa; phylum Chordata; order Ceratodontiformes; family Protopteridae; genus Protopterus; species Protopterus annectens. The sequence continues at coordinate 1,218,422,415 of NC_056743.1, forward strand.
ATCATCAACCCCCTTTTCCCTATTTTCTACATGAGGTTGGGGTGTTGTGTCAACTGTCGCTATCCCTCTCTGTTCAATGCTACTCTCCTGCCTTCTTCAGCACTCATGCCTGACTGTCGCAGGTCTTCTCTCACATAATCCATCCACTTCTTTGCTGGATGCCCTCATGTCCTCTTGCCTTCTTCTGTCTGTCCCAAATCTTCATAAGATTGTCTTCTTTTCTGCACATGTTTCAAAACCACTTTACTCTGTTCTATTTTTTTTTCTGCAGTTGGAACTAGTTTGGCTTCTGCTATTCTGTCCTGATTTCTTCATCTCTACCACAGTTTGCATCCTACTACCCATCTCAGGCACTTCATCTCCATTACCTGTAGCTTCCTCAACTGCTCTGCCTTTACTCCCGAAGTTTCTGTAGCATACAGTAGTACTGGTCATTGTTTTGTACACCTTACTTTTCAGCTTATTTGGTATTTTTCTGTCATATACTACACCTGACACTCTGTGCCAGTTGGCTGCAGCCCCTCTGATTCTAGCTTTGACCTTCTCATTCACACTTCCTTTCTCCTCAACCATCCCTCCCAGATACTTGAAGCTGTTAATCTGTTCCACTATTTTCCCTTCTATCTCAGTTTTCAGCTTCTTCTGAAGTCCACCATTTGTTGCCATTACAACTGCCTTATCTGTACTCAGTTTTATCCCATGTGCCTTCAGTTTTGCATTCCATTCCCATATCCATCACTGAAATTCTTGCTCAGAGTCTGTCTGTAATGTCATATCATCTGCGCAGGGCAACTTTGCTGATGTGTCCCCTCTCACCTGTTTCCTGTGGTAGTCCATTACCGGTATGAACAGCAGTGGGCTTAGAGCTGAACCCTGGTGCACACCAGGGAAGATCTTTGAATAAAACCCCTTCCTCACCTAGGAAGGAGGAACTGATTCTATTACTCCTTCAGACAGCATAAAGAACAGGAAGAAACAAAAGAATCTGGTCTGAAGAGTTGAGAAATGACCTCCTGGAAAGGAGGAGGAATTTCTTCCCACTGCCATCTTTAACCTGATAAAAGATTTTCAGAACCTATTTATCCGAGACAATCTTTTGCCAAAGAGAAAAATGTAGATTCAGACTTCCTGGAAGAAAAAGGGGGCCAGGGTGTGTGTGGAAGGGAGTCTCTTGAATAGTCATTCAGACTTATTGGACTGTTCTTAGTTTTGGGAGATTTGTAACTTTTTTTAGAACCCTTTTGCCACTTTTAATTAAATATCTGTTTTTCCCTAGATTCTATTGAGACTGTTTGCTCTGTTTTTTTGCTAAAACTGGACGAGGAGAAAGAAAATCCCTTGGACAATTTGGAAAAAGCGGGCTGAAAATCTTAGCGATTTCCTGGATCAGCTTACTCCTTCCATCACACTTTTTGATTATCTCTACATCAGAGTGGCCAAACACTAAATATCTATCCAAGAGAGGATTTAAAATCTCATGTTTACATCATCTGTGAGGTTCTGAGAATTCAGCCAAGCAAGCATCCTTAAAACAGTACCAGTGGCCATAGCCCTGGAAGAAGTATCAACAGTGTCATATACGCACTGCAAACAATGAGTAGTGACCCAGGACCGGCCACCCCAACCCCACCCTGTGCCTCCATCCTGGTTTACCTACACCATCCAGATTATTGGAAAAGTGCCCCTGGCAGCCGCCTAGTTGGCCTATGCCTAAGACTGGCTATGTAGTGACTTGTGCAACAGAAGAAGCTAAAAGCAGATTTTTCTTCACAAGAATAAACTGTAGATAAAATATTCCTCACATTTTTACAATTTGTCAGAACAAAATTTAACATGTGAGGCTGACAATTTAAAATTCTGAAAATCAAAGTTGCAAAGGTATACACTTTTTTTCCAAACCTATCAATTATTTTCCCACCTTATTCGAAAGAGTAGGAATGGAATTAACTAAGTACTTAGCAGGAGTGGAGTCAATTAAGGCTATAGCTACTGGGTCAGGTTTGGGAGTAGTGTATAAAATAAATTTAAAAGACTGAAGAACTTTATACATCCTATTTGCCTTTTTAGGGACAGCTGTCTGACTATCAGGAACATTTCAGGCAGTGAGACACACATTCTCTAAAACAGACAGGACAGGAGGAATGGATGTAGGTTCTGGAAAATCCTTCTGTAAAAACTCATAGTATTTTTGAGGGACTGAGAAACTTTAGTGTTCTCCCACTGAAAACAATGGGACATTCTAGCAATAGTCTCAGCACTCTCCTTTGACTCTGAATCAGAATTCTGAGGAAAAAACTTAAATCCATCCTTGCATTTTCCTGAACAGATTCAGAATCTTGAATCTCTTCAGGGAAAGAGGAATCCCTTTTTCTTTTACCAGAAACTACTTTACAAAAAGGATTGGTAGGCTGAATTAAACCATGAGCCAGTCCCAGTAAACTACTTCCAACCAAAGAACTTTGGGGAGGAATAAATACATTCTTGGTATTCTGTTTCTTTTTGACAGGAAAAACTGGGCTAACCATGTTACTAATGACAGCCTGTTTTCTCATGTACAGCATTCTGACACAACAGGGAAACCTTTACTGTGCCCACTGCCAGGACCAACAACATCGGCTCTTCCCAGCCCACTGAGAGGACTCCAACAGCCACAGAAGACATGGCTAGCCCTACACCATAGGGATCTGGTGTAAAAGATGACTGGTCTGAGGTACAACAATGGCCACAGCAGAGGCAAATTGCTAGCCTGTTGTGGTGGCAAAGGCTGTTTGCTTAACCTTCTCTTTTTGTGTCTAGAAGGAGAACCTGCTGTGGGACCGGCAATCTGTTTAATTGTCAAGCCAAAAATGCTGTGTCTTTCCCTGGGAAGACAAGCAGCAAATGCCAGTAAAATTATCAGTATGTAAAAGTTACTTTTTTGATAGAGCAAAGCCAGTAAAAAGCATTTTAAAACACTATGGCAGACTCACAATGAAAAAAATATACAATTTACCACATAAAATTTGTACTACTTTTAAATCGACAGAAAAAATGAGTTAAAACACAGCAGTCCTAGCTTTAAAATAACTTTCCTGAAGAGGAAAGTAATAAACTTCAAGAAATTTAAGAAGATAGATTTCCCCCCAAAGGGAAGTTATCAGCCCAACAAAGAAAAGCAAGAAGCTGACTGCTGATCTTCATATGCCTCAGGGGAGCATACTGTTCAGCAGCAATAAAGATTTGAAGGGCTTCACACCCAGACTTGTCTTTTAGTCAGCTCAACTCAAGCTGCCAGACAGTTTGGCTGCATGGAAGGTGCCCTGAAGCTTTGGAAGCTAGCAGGCTGTTATATCCTTGTCAGGATATAATCTATATAGCTAAGGCTACTGCAACAGACATCAATATGATGAATATCATCAAATGTCAAAATGTCATTTTTTTTAAATGTCAGCTACACATATATTAAAGTTCTTATTGAATATCTTTTTCATTTAGACACACATTTGTCGAAGGTCAAATCTTATTACTAAGACTTTTACTGATACAGTCTCAGTATAGGATTTTGTGGGAAAAAAATCTGATTTAACTCCTCGGATAATGTGCAAATCATAGTTTTGTGTGTAGCCTTTATTTTGATCTTGATTTACTTAACTGCACATTAATAACTCTATTCATGCTTAGGGTAAATCTTATAAACAAGAGCAAGTAGTTTAATCCTGAAATAATCTGTATAAATACACAGTGGCCTTTTTGTTGCAAACTCAAGATGATGTCATAATATCTTTTTTTATGAACCGATATTCAAATAGTCTGTTTTGAAATGTCATACTTTACTCATACTTGTATGTACTTCCACAAAGTCATTTACAAGTAGCATTATTCTTTTTCCTTTGCTAGTTAATCCCAAGTTTATACTTCATAGTTAATAATCATGAACATGGTATTTTGTCATTATTTCTTTGAGTAAAATCTGTAATACTCATCAGTGTTTTCAAACTTTTCATGTTTCATGTCCATTGATCATTAAGTAACATACATATCATTTTGTAACAAATGAAACCCAATTTGTTATGTCTTGGGTGCCATTAGATAATGTTTTACTTGTTTTTCTGTCATATAACTTTATCGGAATAGTGCCAGATGTAATGCTATTGTGTACAATCTGTGTTTGACCATGCGCACACACTGTGCATACTGTGGAAGCTGTGTGGAATTTAAAGTAGCTGTGTTCCCTATTTAGTAGAATTAAAAAAAATCATTTTGCTTTTTGTACCCAGTAAGGTTGTTTTAACTGATATGCTTATTTTAAAAGAAAGTCACAAAATCTATTTTAATAAACGAGTCAATCTTTAAGCCGGATTTTGTAAAATAAAACTATGACTACTAAAATTATCTCCTATTTTCACTGCAACCAACTCCTTAGACAAAGGAGTTTGTTAATACATATTATACCATGACCCCCCCAAAACGTGCACGCTGATTGGCCAGCATGCACATTGTAAATCGAGTTATACTAATGGAAAAAGGTCCGGTCGCCCGGACTTTTTTCCATTAGTATAACTCTACTTTTAAAACACTGTCTCGCTATGTTAAATGGGTTTAACATAGCGAGACAGCTTTAAAATAAGCAACAGAGATCTCCGTTGCTTATTTTAAAGCTGTCTCGCTATGCTAAACCCATTTAACATAGCGAGACAGGTTTTAAAAAAGCAACGGAGAAAGCAAGATCTCCATTGCTTTTTTACTGTTCGCTATGTTAAATGGGTTTAACATAGCGAGACAGTTTAAAATAAGCACCGGACATCTCCGTTGCTTATTTTAAAGCTGTCTCGCTATGTTAAACCCATTTAACATAGCTTAAACAGTAAAAAGCAACGGAGATCTTGCTTTCTCCGCTGCTTTTGCTCAACTCTGATGTACTGCGCAGGCGCGCAGTACATCAGAAATGCCGCGGATGCCAGACATCTGCGGAAGGGCAGTAAACAGGCATTATACTATGCCATTATTTAAGAAAAGTAATAGTTTCTTTTCTTAAATAATGTCATGGTATAATAGCAATAACCCACTTCTGGGTGTGGGTAATGCTGTATTTACCATGGGTAAATCCAGCATTACCCACACCTAAGCGTGGGTTATTGCTATAATATTTAAAGTTACAAGTAGTTTTACTACTAGCTGTCTCATGGTATTTTAAGGGTGATAGAAAAGTAACTGTACAATTATTTTCATCTGTAAATGTACTCATAACTAGACATAATTGGTGGCTAAACTATATTTTGTGATATGAATATAATTTTTTAGCTGTGCACTCACTCTCATGTTACTTATTTGCTTTCAGATGTATTTTTTTACTTAACTCTATTTGTTCTGTATATAGGTAAGCATTTATCAATATTTTATGTCACTAAACTAGTAACATCTCCCTCAAGAGGATTTAAAATTTCATAAAATACTTAGAGCCAGATCTGTTTTACAAAAATGTAATCCTATGTTGTTCCTTGTAGTGTAATCCTTTGTTGCTCCTTTTAATTCCAGGAAAGTAACTTTTACTTGGAAAAAATTATAAATTTGTTTACATACTTTGATACATTTTTGTAAAGTGATGTGTAAACTCGCTACGTTGACTGCAAGTGGTAATACCCAAATTCATTTCAAAATATATCAAGAATTATCAATACATAGATATATCCTCTCTAAAATGAAGGCTTCCATACAGTCATCCATAAATTTTTTATTGTTGAATTGTTTGCTTGTTAATTGTCTAATGAGCATATTAAATATTTTTCTGTTGTTTTCTGATACATCAACTTTTTGAAATAAAATGCTACTATCAAACTGTTTGAATGTTAACAAGTAGTACCCGATACCCAGTTCTCTGTGTCAAACTAGTGGTTACTAGTGAATCAGGAATCAAGCTTTGAATTGCCTGATTAACATAATATTTTACTTGACTAATAATATAAACTTAAACATATTTTGCAATTTTTGATGTCCTAGTGAAGTAACAACTTGTTTGGAGCTTAACTTAGCCACAAATATTGAAAAATAACAAACTTATGCCTCTATTTTTCTCAGTTACTGAAAGCTTGTCTCACAAACTTGTTAGATTTCATTTTTACTGTAAGTTAGGAGTAATATCATAACCACAGTATGGCTGCATGTCATGAAGAACGTATTATTGTTTATTTTATTTATTTATTGACATTTGATTACTGGGAAATTCTGAATGGGTAGTAATCCATTTTCAACAGATGCCCGGCAAAAAAAGCTCCAAAGTATTATAAAACATTTTAATAGCAATAATTTTACAATCTTTCAAAATAATGCAAAAAAAACTACAGTTTAAATAATTATACCAAATTAGATATAAAATGAAAAGATTGCTTAAGAATAGATACAGGTTATATGACAATGACTTAATATTTAGAGAAATTGTAGACAGTTTACAGAGAAATTTAAGATAAGTTAGTATAATAAAAACAGGAATTGCAATATGAAGTGAGAGAAAAGCAGGCCCATGATATATTTAGAGAGAAAGCCAGGTGAGAGAAATTGACAGAAGTAAGGAAGTGAGTGAAGAAGGGAGATTAAGGATGTATAGGGTATGAATAGGTATTTGTTCACATTTATATATATAATTTAGCCTGCTGTTGCACAGGATCAGAGCTAGCTTTTATCTAGGAAGTCTTTCAGAATGTTTTTGAAGGATTGGAGAGAGGGCATTGGCCTGATGGATACAGGTAAGGAGTTCCAGGCCTTGGCAACATGGTACGAGTACAGATAATGCCCAGCAGATTTGATAGGTTTGTGGGCACACACAAGTTTTTGGTCATAGGATTGTAATAACCGACTAGAAATATAGTTGTGTAGAATGTTATTTAGTGCTTGACAAGCAGATGGATGCCGGATAATTTTATAGGTGGTAAAAAACTGTGTATACGTTAATTGATGGAATAGTTGTAACCAATTTAGACTTTTTAATACTATACAATGGTGGGTTCTGAAAGGGGTATTTGCTCCAAATTTTGAAACTTTCTTATAGTATTGTTCAAGTTTTGACCTCTGTGATGCCTGAAAGTTAGTAAGGTTAGGAGTATCATAAGGAAGTGTGTGTGGAGGAGATAAGTAGTGGCAAGTGTAGTTTTATGTGTGTTGGTGAGAAAGTTTTTAGCTCTGTAAAGCATCCCTAGTTTTTGATGAGTTTTCTTATGCAATTTTGTATATGCAGGTTGAATTTAAGATTATCATCCACTATCATCCCTAATAATTTGCTATGAAAAGTGACTTCAGTGACTGTATTATTGAGAGAGGACTTTTAAATTTTGTTTTTTTTTTTATTCTTGAAAGAGGGATATGAGGAAAGAAGTAGTAGTTCAGTTTTTTAGGGGTGAGCATGAATTGTGAGCTACAAAGCCATGTTTTAGTGGCTGTTAAACTTCCTGAGTAATTTTTTGGAGGTGTGCCATGTTGTCAGATATGCAAATTAGTATGGAGTCATCTGTGTACTGTCCTGTTGAGGGCATTGGTGAGAATCTTAAAGAGGTGAGGATCAGGGATAGAGCCTTGGGTACACTGGTGACAGTTGAGAGATATGGACAGAGGAGTGTCATTTTAGTAACTGATATCTATTGGATAGGTAGCTTTTGAACCATAGAAGGGTGGGCTGAGAGAGACCTAATGAGTGACATTTGAAGTAGGAATATGCTGTGACAAATTGTGTTAAAGGCTTTCGACAACTCTATAAATAAAGAAGAGATTAATTTGGCATTGTTGCTTTCTTTATTGACAGTATCTATATAAGTTAGAAGTGCAGTTTTCATACTATGGGAAGGATGGAGGCCATGTTGTGAGGGAGATAGGAGTTCTTTCCCCAGGAGATAGTTTAGCAATTGTTTTTGGATGTATTTTTAAGTTTTTTTTTTTTTTTTTGAGGGAGATGGGTGATTGCTAAAGGTCTAAAGTTAGTAATTTCTGTTGAATTTCCTCCTTTGTGCAGAAGGATAATGTGTGACTTCTTCAGAGAGAGGGAATGTGGGGATTCCTGGACTGACCTATTTATAAAGATTGAGATAGGTTAGGCAATGCTATCCACTGCTATTTTAAGGTATTAGAGTAGAAGGAAGTTGTTTTCAGGTAGAGTAGTACAATTGTTTACAAGGCTTTTGGACACTGAGAAGAAGTGAAGTTAACTGTATAATACCCTTTCCACAATGGATAAATATGGCAGACTTGAACTTTAACTCTACTGGAAAGCTTAATACAGTATTGCTGTAGAACAAGTTATGTAACTGTAAGGAAAACATTATTACTGTATAACTGTAGCTTTCACTTCTACCATGTCTCCTATTAATTCTGTTTCTCTTTATTCTGACCAGAGTTCATGTTCTGCATGTAGTTACTTTTTATATAGGTTCATAGGTTGGTACTAGGCTATTGGCCCTAGAGCCTATACAAACCTAGCTATAACAATTCCCTGGATATTTCTTCACACAATATTTACTTCCCTGGACCCCTGTCTAGAAGGGTGACTGATGTGATCCCCAGGGTGAAGTTCCTATCTCCCATCCAATCGTCAAGGTTCCTTTTGAAAAGGGCCAAGGAGGCACTCTGCTTGGCATGTATGGGCAGTCTATTCCAGAGTATATGAGTGCAGAAATATGCATATCTCTTTTTGCTTCACCTCTTGAATTTCTGGTTCTTTTGATACTTTACTGCAATTTCCTAGTCGAGTATTTATACTTAGGCATATCTTTAAAGACTAACTTTGCATGGAATTCATAGTCATTACACAGATGCATTATGGCTATTTGTGCTGTTTGTGAATAAGCACAGCTTTGCCACTATTCAAGGAGGTCATTTCACAAAAGTGCAATGTCCACAACCAGCTTAAGCAAATTAAGTGATAATGAGATGCACTATAGCGTAGTATCACCTGTTTGTGATTCATACTGGAATTTTCCCATTTTCCACGCCATTTGGGGATAAGTTATATAAAGTAGAGTCTCACCAGTCCCATCTACTTTGCAATCCATGAAAATGCCGTCACTTTCCCATAGCCTTGCTATTTCTAGGTGTGAGTTGCTTGTCTTTGCCGAGCCAAAACCACTTGCACCCAGCAGAGCTCTCCAACCAAGAAGGTGTAAATATAGCAGATGATAATTCATTATAACTTTGATAATCAGGAAATACTTGACAGGTTCAGAGTGGAGAGGGGCATTATAAGGGACTAAGTGGGTATGTATGACTCCCCCATAAAGGTACTGGAGGAATGCATGAACTTCCTATCCCTGGGACACTAAAGTATGTATTGCCCTCACTATAGTTCCCATGGGGGTACATTTGGGATCTTACAGGCTTCTGCTTTGCAAATACTGCAGCAGTTCCTGGATGTACTCTGTGGATCAGTACATCTATTTCCTGCTGTCACCTCAGGGTCAAGCCAGGACTATGAGTCCATTTTATGGGGTGGTACATTTCCCTGAGTTACTTGTGCAATAACGGTCCCTTCTGGTCCACAGGGGGAGTGCTACTGCAATAGGAAAGGTTGCCATTCCATTGGCAGGTAGTGTATGATGCATGGAAGTGCATCACCTATGTCTCTGACCAGCATTCTGGTAGTGCACAAAATTCCTATATCTGGCACACTAGCTCACTCTACAGTCTCTTCCCATATGGCAGGATGACAAAGTGGTCATCTTCTTGGTAAGTGGAAAATATTATATTTCTAATTTTATATTTAAGCACTTATTAATGGTAAAATGTATTGCTGAATACTAAACCACTTTTTCTTTGTTTTGTCTCCCCTACATCCTTTTCTCTCATTTTTCCCCTTATTTTTTCGGTGATGTTGGATATCCATTGGAACCATGGCTTGTGACACCAGTGATAAATCCAAGTGGAGCTGCAGAACAGACCTATAACATATCGCTGTCCCAGACCCTTATTGTCACTGAGGGGGTTGTTGGTTTCTGAAGAGCCAATTCGGGTGCCTGGATGAGTCTAGGGGTACCCTTCAATATGACCCAGCTACCATGTGCAGGATGTTTTGGTGCATGTTGCATTCTGCATTATATGATCATGTGCTGGTCTGGTAGTGAGGTGACCCATGTTGTCGCTGAAGCTTCCAGTGCGACTAATGATGAGCAACTGGCAACAGTAATAAGGAACTACATGTGGCAGGATCGTGCATGGCATATGACTGTGCACGTAAAGAGATCCAACACTATGGATCATGACATTCAGGTTAGTGTGTCCTTTATTGTAAAAAAGACATAAGAGTATTACTGATACGTGCAGTGATATCTGTGGGCTATGCTGCTCGGTGTATGGTCTGCTGTAACTGTTCAACTGGTATTCTCTCTCATCTTTAAAGTTTATATATTTTTTTAATTTCATAACAGTTACTTATATTATTGTTTGTAGACGTTATGCCTGAATGTTCATTGATTCGTTCAGTGATGTTGTAAGGTATATCACAGAAGTAATAATCACCATTCTAACTGTTTTGCAATGAAAATTCTGCTGAAGTGATATGCATAGGTATGCATGCACTGAATGCCCTTATTTGGTATAATTAGTAAAAGCAGTTATTTCAGTATTTGATAACTTTATGCATTGCATTTGAATGAAATGTTTCATATTGGGTTTTTGTATTTTGCTATTTATTATCATATTAAAGGATGCTGTTTGCTGAAGTACTGCACATCAGATTATTTTTATGTTGTTATACACAGTAAGTATTGATTTCAGAGACAAAAAAATATCATCATTTGTGCAGTGGTGATGTGATGGTGAAGTGGCAGCAGTGTTTGCTGAAATGTCTCATTTTATTCTTTAATTTCCTCATCACTGTGTTTCCATGAAAAGTGGTGTACAAGTACTTCAGACGTAGGTAACTGCCAGTTGTATGAATGTTAATGCATTGAGCACTGGTGTTAATGACTGCAGTGTCATATTATGTTATACAGATTTCTTTGCACAGTTCCCTGAGGTTCTAAGCAGTAATATTATAACGATATAATGTATACAATTGTAAAGTGTTCCAATCCCCCCCTCCCCCATTTTTCTTTTTGGTCAAATGATATTTCCCTTCTAGTTAAAACATTCAACAGTCTTTAAGATGTTGAAATTGTAAGTGACGGATTATCAAAGTTAATTAACAGCAGTTCAGGATCAAATAAGTCATACAGATCTCCTAAGTATAAGCTAGATGGCAGTGGAAGGGATTATTAAGAGGGGGTGTTATGAGAGCTGTTTGGTGAGTTGGTTCAACATCATAACATAATTGATGCAGGTGACCCTGCAGACACTGATCTGACAGTGCTTTGTGAGTGTGATCAGGACATTGAAGTAGAAGTTTTGGTAGGTATAGATGAACACTGAAGAGGCCTGCATAGCATCTGTTCTGATTGTCCTCCCCAACTGGTTGCATTACTTTCCTGAGAAGCACTTGGAATGTCATGGGATCTGCTAACACTGGTTTAGACAGTACCCCAAGCTCTTTCCCTTCAAAGAGTGACTCCTACTTGAGTCTGGTAAGTTCTAACTGGTGTACAAATGGAAACAAAATGTCCATGTAAAAACACCAAACCAATTCAGTCCAGTGCAGTATGTATAAAAGTAAGCAGACACCAAGGTTGTTTTTTTTTGTTTCATTGGTGTACAAATGGAGACTGACACAGATGCTTGGTGTGTCACTGTACTGCGCATTAGTGTGATCATAGCATTATCTCTACTCTGCCTGGAAATCCTTACACATATCCAGGAAAGGTCTGACCATTTCCAGCTGACACTCTGTGGCAGTGCTCTAAGTACTAACGATGTCACGGCACTTTGCGACTCGCAGTCAATGCTTTTTGTGTTTGCTGGGGTAGCTGTAGCAAATGTATGCTCCTGCCCTCCCTTTGTAAAGGTGTCACTGTGGATACTGTTACCTCCTGAATGGCTACTATCATCCTCAAATTGCTCATCTGGGTTTGGAGATACTGGAGATACTGGTGTAGAGGTGCATGGTTGTTCATCATGCACAAGCCAGACTGTAATGTCAGCTTGTGCTTGACTTTAAGATGCACTCTCACTACCTGCAGAGTTACTAACATGGTGTGGGGTGTGAGATCCTGCCATCAAATGTGAGGACTGCGTACCGCGTTTCTCAGGCTGCCTCATAAATATGTTTTCTTCATTATCACCACTAATAGACATTAATAGACATTCTGCTGTTGATAGCCTCCAGATTTCAACATTATGGTGGAACTGTTTGTTTCTGATACTGACCCTGCAAAAAAATAATTATCTGAAAACATTACTCATAATCAAATAGCGTACACTACTGTATGCTTATTAACAGGGTGTAAGGATAATTACCATGCACACTACCTTTATTGCTTTTCTGTGCTGATGAAGAAAGTTCACCTAGTAACAATAATTGTCATTTATTTAATGTAATCATCCATTGTCAGCATTCTTTTATCTATATGAATATATGGTACTGTTTGTAAACCAACCTTCGTGAGCAGACAAGTGTTACTACTGCTGATGTTGGTAACAGCCAGTGTCCACACCACCTCTGATTATTTCAGTGTTGTCAGTGGAAGATTAGTATAATGGTTAAGGTGCTTACCTTACAAGCATAAGAGACAGGGTTTGATTCTCACAAGGGGTAATTGGCTAGGCTTAAAATGGCTCTCAAGGGCAGTTAGCCTAGTACTAATCTATGAGCATATGAGTCATCATCTATGTAATACTTGCACCCATGGATGGAGAGAAGATATTCCTTATCTGGTGTTAATCAGATAATTGTTGTAGGCCCTCCTCCAGTACAGGTATAGCTATTGCATTCTGCCTCTCCTTGCATCTAGCATGTACTTCCATATCATTTGCCCTCTTCTTACATTATGCTAATGTGCAGTTTCTGCCAACCACTGCATTAATGTCAAGTAAAGTTTGATTTCAGGTTATATTCCTGTCAGCTTGTTTGAGGCCCCCTTTACCAAAAGTAGTTTCTTATGTATCCTAAGGGCTGTTCTGAAGATGCATTTTTCCTCCTGGCTGTATTTATCCTTTCTGTACCTTGATCATTGTTCTGCATTATTACCGCACATTAAAAAAAAAAACAGGAAACAAAAGGCCACCGTTATACACGTACAACATTTGGATGTACTCATCATTCATATTTATGCAATCTCCCAAGGAAAAAAAAATGTATCCCTGATGCTACAATGAAGGAACTTAGAGCATCCAGGCATTATACCTGAAAATGATAGCTAAGGCAAGGCACACTAACACTGACAATTACAAGTATTACATAATACACAACATAAGTCAAATTAGAATGTTTTCCTTTAAAAAAACATATCTCTGATAAAGCATTTTTGTTTAAACCAAACTCGCCAATAATAGTAATAACTGCAGTAATGATCCTAGAGTTTATCTGGGTTTGGTTAAGGTAGTGTCACACACCAGAGGGAGGGTTCTAAAACCTAGAACCAGAGCTCTGCTCATACTTTCTTCATTTGTGTACCGGTGCTTCTAATCATGGCAGCTCCTGCTAAGTCACATCACTGCTGCACTCCAAGCTGCTCAGATAAAGAAACCAAAATAATACTCTAACTTCTGAAGGAGTCACTCCCAGATACGATTGAAGTGTGCACTAAAAGATCTGATTGGAAAAAGAACAATATCTGTCAGGAGTTAACTTCACAATAAGCAAAATCCTCTGGCAGGAGCTGGGTAAACACCTGGAAATCCTGACAGGGATCACCCACTCTGGTCAGCCGTGCAGTCACAGGTACAATGACCGAAGAGGCAGAAGCTGAACCACCTGACTGACTGGGTAGACCAGGTAGAGGTAAGAAGGCCAGAATTCTGTAGTAAGTATAAAATTATTTTCTATTTTGGGGGGAGGTGGGGGAAGGTTTAACATGGGGAAATCATATAACACATTGCATAATTTAAAGTATTAACTAGAGGAAATATGTGTACCTGCAGAAATGTATATGTAAGGTTATTGTAACTGAAAATAAAGCATGCACATATCTGTACACAGAACTGCATTGGCAGAAGAAATATGTAATGCTTGTGTAATAACAATAATTGGATCTACAAATAGATATGTATGTGAATAAAATAATAATCTGCATATATATGATCCCATGTGTAAAAATGGGAAAAGGGGGTGTAGATGGATGGATTGATATGTCTGAAAAACACAGGTTTGCACCTGCATAAGTACTCTAATAACTATTGCTCATGTCTTTAGACAGAAACAATGCTTGCATTTCCATACCTTCCTTTCATATTGCATTACCTCAGGTTGTACTTACATTTTGTGTTGGCCAGAAATCATTTCATAGTATATTAATTGTATAAGAAAGTCCTTTATTTGCATAAATGTAAGTGCACACACACAAGATGCCCAAAGTCAGTTAGGCACTATACCCTACTCTGGAGGTTGGGGGAAGGGTGGTGGGAGTTCCTGTATTGTTCAGCAAATGTCCAGCACACAATTAACTGACAAATAGCCAATATTATTAACTCTGGTATTTCTTATGCATGCATTTTAAATCATTACCTTTTATGCTTAGAATTTCACAGGAAGAAAACTATTAAGTGCACACTTTTGTACAGCTTAGGAAATGAAAACTTTCATAACTTACTACATTGTTCTGTGTGGCTTGTAAATTCAAACTGAACCAAATTCAGAGATTGTTACACTCAAAGCATAAATATTTTAAAAATAAACATTCCACCAAAACTATCTATGTGGTTTATTAGTGACAGTAAATGGAAGATTAGCAAAGTATGAGAATTCAGATTGTATTATATATTCAAATAAATGGATGGGTAAGCAAAAAATGTAACGAATGTAATGACTTACAAACAACAATAGTAAAGTTATAAGTAAATGGCAAAAATGTGAAATACAGGTAAAGAAGAATGTCTCATTTCTTCTCTATACAGCTGAGATGGAGTGACAGCTGAGAGACTGACTGAGTCCCCTGGTTAGCCTGAATAAATTAGTAGACAGTAATTCTGTGTTTAACTAATTTCAGTTTTATATGTACATAGATATGTATGTATGCATGGGATTCACTTCATAATCTCGAAATACTGAAACATTGAATTTCAGTATCTCGAAACTATGAAACCAAATCCACAAAACACCAAAACCGAAACTACAAAACCCGAGCCCAAAACCGCGAAATTCAAAACACCGAACAAACCGCATACACTACACCATACATACACCACAACACCCACATCACAACATAAACAAACAAAAACTACACACATACACAACTCAAACACTGCACCCCCCCCCCACACCCCCCTACTTATATATACTAACTCTGAGATCGCACAAACAGGAAACAAAAGCAAACTCCCACACACACATTCTCCTGTCCCTCACACACACATCAAACATATCAGCACACTCAAACACACTCTAACCCCCACTCAAATCCCTTATAAAACACTCACTTACCAGGCAAAACACCTAGATCCACACACGGCACCACGCACCATAAACACACAATCCCGGACATCACGTAGCGTAAGGCCATAACCGCGAATTTGAGATATTCGAATTCGCGATTATGAACTTTCACTATTTTAAACATTCGGGTTTATAGTCTCGAGATACGGAAATTCAACATTTCAGTATTTCAAGATTATAAGTGGCTCCCGTATGTATGCATGTATGTATGTATAGGGGGAATAAGGAATTGTAAATCATACAGAATTATCTGAAGTAATAGAGTGCATTCAGTACATTACTGCAAGTAATACAGAGAGATATGTCATTATATAACTGCATTACTTCTGTCTTCAACTGATTTTATTACTGTATATAAAGACATTACTGACAGATCACAGTAACTGAGCCATATATGGCACTCACAATATCCTATAAGCAAGAGTCAGACTGATTTTATTATGTAAGTGCAGAAACTAATGTCATTAAACTTTATAAGCAAATTGCTGATAGATATTAGTATCCAAAGGAATAGATTGTATTTTGTACATTACTGCAAGTGCAAGCAAGACTGATATAAGTGCCGTATCCATGTTTATCATTGATTTTATAAATTGTAATTATTTATGATAGTGTTCTTAATGCAGTATTGTTAAAAAAATGCATATCAGGCCAAATGTGATCATTAGGTTTCTGTAGCAAAGTTCAATATGCAAACCCCACCATTACATGGTATCAAACACTGTCCTGCTAAGTATAAGCACTTCCCGTAACATTACATCAAAAGTTTGCATAAGCACATCCCATACACTTTCAAATAAGAGTATGCAGAAACACTTCCTATACACATTCTGCTTTACTTCAACAAAGATTTATAAAACTGGAAATGTTTTAGAGTAAGAAATGTAATACTGTTTAACATGATGTGTATATTGAGTGTATTTCCTCTTTTGTCTCTGTACCCCTACCTTTTTCTCTGTTTTTGTTATTTTATTTTATTTCACAAGTAAAACCAGGAACCAATACAGGATAAAATCCACAAAAAAACTGAACCAAAAGGTGACTTCCACAAACTCAATCAGATTTTATTTAACAATTTCGTCAGCATATATCAGCTGACGTTTTCAGAATAATTAAAACTTGATATATGGTGGCTGGTTCAACTGAAGAACCTTCTTCTTCACCATGACTGGAAGAACTGAAAAAGAGTTATTGGACACCTTTGGTCTAGTTTGAGACTACAGTTACACCCAGCACTGAAGGAAATGAAGCTGATTCATGGAGCTCTAGGGTTCTAAACAACACGCAAGTTGCATCTACATCCAATGTGCATGTGTTAGGAACTAGACCAATAACTCTTTTCTAGTTCGCCCAGTCCTGGTGAAGAAGAAGGTTCGTCAGTTGAATCAGCCACCATATATCAAGTTTTAACTATTCTGAAGAAGTCAACTGATATATGCTGACAAAAGCGCTAAATAAAATCTGATAAAGTTTGTGGAAGTCACCTTTTGGTTCTGTTTTTTTTGTGTATTTTGTTTATACATTGATTCTTCTTTATTATTTTATTTCTCTCCTATTTATGTTCATTTTTCTACAGCTTAAAAAACCTTTGGAATGACCCAGGCACATACTTCTCAGGTTAGGGACCACTGTCCCTCTGCCCGTTCAGGGATGTCCTCACAGGATTGGGGTGGTGGCAGTGGTCCCACAGACTGTCTGGCACGTGGCAAACTGGAAAACCTCACAGAATGGGGTTTCAAAACTTGATTGAGGTCATGCTGGAAGAAGTGGTTCTGAGAATTCAGTTAGTTATAGCTTTGCTGCAGTGCGTAGAAGACATGCTGTCACAGCTGGTACCAACCAACACACCACTACAGGCCCGTAATCACTCAACATTGGGGCCCTTCATTGCCCCACCATCTGGCAGTGGAAATGTTTAAGGCTCTGTGGGCTGGGACGTATTCAGCCCTTCTTTCCTTATTCTTTCATCTATACCCTCCTACCTATTTCATACCCATACTACCCTCACATATAAAAAGAATAGAAAAAATAGGGGGAGTCTATCCCCCAACAAAACATTGTGCCCCCCTTTCTCACCTCCTCTAGCACAACCCTCCTGATGTTTTTCCTTCTGTATTTTGTTGTGTCTCACCTCTTTCCTATATCCCCCTTTCTATTCCTTAATGAAACTATCAGGGTATCCACAAAGGAATACCTACAATATAAAATATATTAGGTCCCATTACTTTTTTTAAATATCAGTAATAAAAGCTTTATATCAGTATGCATGTATATCTTTAAGATGTTTTCTACAGGCTTGCACAAGTGTATAAATACTGAGCACATGCGAGCCTGACTGCCATTTTGTAGTAAGTTGTTGAGATGTAAGCATGTATGTCTGTGTAGTCTGTCAGTTAATCAGTTCATTTATATTTTGTACTGCTGCTACCCATCCTGATATTATTCTGTGTAATAAAACTCATAAATGAACTATACTGCCTGTTTGTCTTCAATGAGAAACAAGACAAGTGACATGGTGACAGAAAGAGATACAGAAATCCAGATTCTGGACCGAGAAGGCACTCAGTTAAAGTGGAGGAATATAGAGGAATGGATCATCCCCACTGCATGTTTAATTCACAAAAAAGGTCAGAAGCATATTTTAGGTATCAAAGCTTACTTAAATGACTTCTTAGTTGCAAAATATAAAACAAAGCACTCAGAAAGCTCTAAACGAATTTCTAACTAAATGAAATGTCCAAAACTGCGACATATTGAGAAAATATTTGAATAACTACGTAACGTGTTTGAAATAAAGTCAAAATTAAATAAAATGTATACAATAAGGGAAAGAGATGCATTTTTTCACTATGTGCTACTTTTTCATATAAATAAAAGCTATTCAAGATATCCGAAGTATACAGAGAGTTCACATGTTTGTGCAATATTACAATACAGTTATTTCACAAAATACAGCCATTTCAAAGCATATTTCGCAAAGTACAGTATTTTAAAGAGTTTATTGGGTATTTGAATATTATAACAAGTGCTGGCTGTGTGTGCATGTTCTTACATAATTACAAGGGCCAATTTCAGTGTGTTTGGGCATAATTTGCTGGCATGGCAGACGGATTTCGAAAACCAGGTCCACTTGTCTTCGATAATAATATTGAAGAGAACTGGAGAGTGTTTGAGCAAGAGTACAATATTTTTATACAAGCTGCATTTTCTGATAAAGATGACCACACAAAGGCATTTATTCTACTTAATTTAGCTGGTTCAGAAGCCATAGAAAGAGAGCATTCATTTGTGTATGTATCTGCTGTATTTGCAGGAGAGGGGGCAAACCATCATATAGTTGTACCGGCTGAGTCAAGGGAAGACTTGAGTGCTTAAAATGTAAATTTAGAGAAATATGTAACCACCAAATGATTATTACAATGGAAAGGCACTTATTTTGCACAAGAGATCAAAAGCCTGCTATAACTTTTGCAGCATATATAACTGACTTGAGAAACAAAGTTAAAATGTGTAGATTTGGTGATCTAAAGGATGAGTTGATAAAAGACAGACTTGTGTGTGGCATTAAAGATTATGCTGTGAGAAAGATTTTGCTTTGTGACAGTGATTTAACCTTGAATAAGGCCATTGTGATTTGTCAGATATATGAGCTCACAGTCTCAGTGAAGCTCAAGAGTGAGTCAGCAAACTCAAAGTATGTGCCCTCACCTGGGTTGCCAGACGTCCCTATTTGGGCGGGACTGTCCCGAGATCAGCAGCCTGATCCCGAGTCCCGCCCTGCCGGTTTAAATCCCGGCCAGCCTCCGCTTTGTTTTTTTTTTTTGATTGGCCCGTATACCTGGCATACAAGCCAATCAAAAATTGCTAAACACAGAGCTTCTTGTGTTCCGCATTAAACACGAGAAGCTCCGTGTTTAGCGATTTTTGATTGGCCCATATGCCGGTATACGGGCCAATCAAAAATCGCTAAACACAGAGCTACTTGTGTTGAATGCGGAACTACAATGCGTTAAACACGAGAAGCTCCATGTTTAGTGCAGAGCTACTGTTCTTTAATGTGGAACTGTGTTCCGCATTAAAGACCTTTTTTATTTTTTTATTTTTTTTTTTTTTTGGTCTTCACTTGCCGTGAAAGACCTTCTTTTTTTGTTCTTCACTTGCCGTGAGAGACCTTCTTTTTTTTTTGTCCCTACCTGGGGGGCTGAAAATCTGGCAACCCTGGCCCTCACCCAGTTTCATAGTCAATTGTCGTAACTGTGGTGCAAATCATGAGACCAAAAGAGAAAAGTGCTTAGCTTTTGGTCAGCAATGCCACAAATGCAATAAGTAGAATCATTTCAAAAGGTTTTGTAAATTAAACAAGTGGCATTATTTTATTGAAAGAGAGCATTCAAGTTGACCAATTAGAAAGCTGTGACCCTACTTTTTTATGTTGATGGTGTGCCAGTGCATAATGAAATAGTTAATGCAGCAGATTTATGGGCAAAGAAGGAAGTATTTTGTACTGTTTGGATAAATGGAAGACACGTAGAGCTCAAAGTTGACACGGGTTCAAAGTGCAATGTTATGTCAGCAAAAACATTTGCTAGAGTATGTGCTGGTGAGAAGCTTGATTTTGCAAAGTGTGCAAAGTTTGTTGCTTATGGTGGTGAAGAAATTTAAACTGAAGGTTCAGTAGTGCTTTCATTTTACTCTGCTGGGGCATGTACAGTCATTATTAGGTTTCAGAGATAATTTGGAAATGAGACTACTTTCATTTAATAAGGAAGTCCACCATGTAAGTTTGAAAGACCACTGTTCTAATTTTACCCGGTCTATTTTTTCTACCTATGCTGATCTTTTTGAAGACAAACTAGGCAAACTCCCAGTTGTGTACTCCATGAAGTTAGACCCTGACGTCAGCTCGGTTGTTAGGCCAGTAGCTATGCAGAACAGAGTCAAAGCTGAGCTAGATGAAATGGTGCAGCAAGGTGTAATTTGTCCAGTTGAAGAACCTACTGAATGGGTATCTTCCATGGATGTTGCTCATAAGAAAAGCTCAGATGATATCAGAATATGTATTGAGCCACAAGATTTGAAGAAAGCACTGAAAAGACTTCATCATCCAATGTGTACAGATGAAGAAGTCACTGCTCTCATGCCAAATGCCACTGTTTTTTTTCTTTCTTTGATGCAAAGAGTTAATTTTGGCATATTTTGCTTGATCTAAAATCTTCATTTCTAACCACTTTCAGCACTCCATTTGGCAGGTACAGATTTTTGAGAATGCCATTTGGGATAAATTCTGCCAGTGAAGTCTTCCAGTGTGCAATGGAGCAATTTTTTTCTGGGTATCCCTGTGCTATTATAGTAGATGATATTCTAGTAGGAGGTAATGGTGAAGCCGAGCATGACAGAAACCTCAAAAAAGTTCTGGAAAGAGCATGTGAAATGAATCTTAACCTGAATCCTCAGAAGTGCAAGTTCAGGCTACAAGAAGTTACTTATGTTAGTCATTTGTTTACCAGTTCAGGCTTATGACCAGATCCTTCAAAGCAAATAGCAATTCTCGAGATACCATCTCCAGACAATGTACAAATCATACACCATTTTCTTGGCATGGTTAACTACCTAGGCAAGTTCATTGCAGACTTGAGCCAACTTTCAGCACCACTTAGAGAGCTGACACTCAAAGATGTATCTTGGTCATGGTTAGAACAACACAAGAGTGCATTTGATGTCCTGAAACAAAAAAATCCAAGTCCACCAACTCTCAGATATTATGATGTTCACAAACCAGTTACTCTTTCTTGTAAGGCTTCAAAGTTTGGGCTTGGTGCAGCTATTCTTCAAGAGGGCAGAACAGTAGCCTATGCTTCCAGAACTCTAACCCAAACTGAAATGCACTATGTGCAGATAGACAAAGAGCTCTTGGCAATTGTATTTGCATGTTCGAAGTTCCATGATTATATTTAAGGTAGACCTATCCAGATCAAAACAGATCACCAACCTCTAGTTACTATTTTGAGAAAGCCTATGTATACAGCTCCTGCCAGATTGCAATGCATGATGTTCAAATTGCAAAAGTATAATTTCAATCTTATCTACACAAAAGGCAAATTTCTTTATCTTGCTGATACTTTATCCAGATCCCCTAGAAATACCACAGAACAGCATGAAAATTAGAAACTTGATTTTGAAATCATGGACGTAATAAACATTTCTTCCATACATCTTGATGAGCTTAGGAGTCATTCAGCCTCAGATCCAGTTATTTAGAAGCTCAACCACTTTATCAATCAAGGATGCCCATCAAAACAATCTTATTTACCAGTAGAAGTGCAACCTTATTTTCCTTACAGAGGTGAGATTTTGTTTAACAATGGTATCATCATGAAAGGTCCAAAAGTGATTGTTCCAAAGTCCTTACATTGCATCCTGGCCACCCAGGAATTAATTCTACCAAAAAAAGGGTGAAAGGAGTAGTGTTTTGGCCTTCTATGTCAAGGGACATGGAGAGAGTACTTTCATCTTGTTCTGTATGTCATAGTACTAAGCCACATCAACAGAAAGAACCACTTCAGCTAAACCAGATTCCTGAACTACTTTGGTCGACAATAGCTACAGGCATTTTCAGATGAAAGGTCATCATTATTTGGTGTTAGTAGACTCATTCAAATTTGTTCCAGATTAACCTGCTTCCTAATCTAGCATCCAGTACTGTCATTACTAAGTTGAAGCATCATTTTGCAGTCCATGGTAACCTGCACAAAGTTATTTCTGACAATGGTACACAGTTTACAAGCCAGCAGTTCAAAAGATTTGCTGAAGAGTTGGACTTTACTCATGTTACAAGTAGCCCTGAGTACCCGCAGTCAAATGGTTTGGCAGAACGTGCAGTTTAAAGTATGAAACAATTACTAGAGAAGTCAAAATGAGACAATAGTGCAGGGGCAGCCAGTGCTATTGGACTGCCGGACTGCAGCCCCCCCCCAGCTGTAAAATAAGAAAGAAAGTAAAATAAAATAAAATAAAATACAAAAGAAAGAAAATAAAAAAACAACTGCAAGTAGCTCCCAGATAGGGTGTGTGTGTGTGTGTGAAATGCCTCAGGTGCTACATGGTGGTGGGTAGAGAATAAGGCTTGAACCCTGTACCTTGGGCCCAGGTGGCAAGAGCCTGAATTCCCTACCCACCACCATTTGTAAAAATGTTGCAGATTTTTCCCTCATACTTGTTCTGTTCCTCATAAAATCTGTGGTTTCTGTATTTTTGTGTCCTTGCAAAGCCAGTAGTGCATTGGTGCAGTGGTAGCATTGTTGTCTAACAGCTACATGTTCTCTGGTTTGATTCTTGGCTGGGGTGCCTTACCTTCTGTGTGGAGTCGCATTGTTGCCTGACAGCTACATGTTCTCTGGTTTGATTCTTGGCTGGGGTGCCTTACCTTCTGTGTGGAGTCTGTATGCTCTCCCTGTTTTTGTTTCCTCTAGTCTTCCCATCTTACAAAGACATGTGTCTATCTGGAGTGTTTCTCCCTGGGCCTCTGCTAAAAGTTAGCTTTTGTTCCAAGTCAGACTTTCCTGGTTATCAAATGTTAAAAATGACACGCATTTGAATACCAGACTTCATATTCTTCAGAAAGTACATGGTAACACAAAGCTTTTATTCTAGCAATTTTCTAAGTGTATAAGATGGATATTTGAAATTTGTCTGTATTTTTGAGACTGTATTTCCCCATTATTGGCTTCATCCAGGTTTTGTGCTAAGGTTGAGAGCTATGGTAAGAACTGAATTCACTGAATATGTTTGGGGGCTATATTCCCCCATTACTGGCTTTGTCCGGGTGTTTTTTGGTAAGAGGTTAAGAGTTATGGTGAGAACTGAATTCACTGAATGTTTCGGGGTTGTACTCACCCATTATTGGCTTTGTTCAGGTGTTTTGTGCTAAGAGGTTGACAGCTGTGCTATGGTGAGAACTGAATTGACTAAATGGTAGCCATTTAAGTTTCCGTCTTCCTCTTTCACAAAACAGCTGATTTGGCATAGTGGTATGTTGCTCTGACTGTTTTGCACAGGGTCCTGGGTTTAAGGCTTGGCAGTGAAATGTATGGTGGTAACACAGCATTTTATTCTAGCAACTTTCCAACATTATATAAGCAATGTTTAAAATGTGTCCCTGGTTTTTGGGCTTTTGTCCCCCCCACAATAAACTTTGGCTTTTTCCAGATTTCTTTGTGCTGCAAAGTTCAGAGATACAACTGAGTGAGTAGATTTTACAAGGAGCTGAGAGCTGCAGGGGAGCAAAAGTTTAGTGCTACTTATGCTGAGTCTGCTTGCATTGTTAATAGTGCAACAGGTAGTATACTTGCTTTTTGATGCAGAAGGCTGCGGGTTCTACTCCCACAGTAGATAGATGCATTGCTGATACTGTACTGTGTTGCAAAAGGGGTGGATGCGAAGATACCTAGTAACTATGAACATGTTATCAGTTTGCCATCCATTCCCTATTGCAATATTGCTAGCTTATCATTTTTTTTAGTGTAAGATAGGCAATTTATTCCTCAAGGGTAACGGGCACTTTATTTGTAGATGAAACAATGAAATACAAAGTTGTTTGCTAGCAGCAACCTCTTCATTAATTACAGATCTCTTTAATGTGGGATTATTTAGATGATTTTAACTTCTTCAGAGATTGTCCATATCTACTGATACTGGTGGACTGTAGAAGTTTGAGTAGACTTTTATGATGGAAATGTTCTGAATTGGGCAGTTTTGTCATTAGTGGTGCATGCATTTTGTTTCATTGTTTACTGGAAAAATTTCAAAACAATAAATTTAAAACACCCTCTAAAACTGTACTGCATTGTACAAGCAATATAATTTAATACAATTAGGAAGGTGTATGAAAGTGCATGTGTATGTTTCGTGTGCAAGGGGCCTGTGATTTGAAAACAGCCCAAACCCAAAGTTAATCTGCCACTGGCAAAATGTATTTTCTTTGAATGTGGGTTTCAATGCTGTTTCAGTGACTGTGAGTTTTCAAGGGCAGAGATGTTTTAATGCTAAGTCTGTTCTCATTGTGAGACTGCATTGCTTTGTTTAGCAGATATGATATCTATTAGTGTTTGCACTGTAAAATGCAAAATAAAACTTTTAAATGAAGTTCAAATCCTTGCAGAAGTAAAGCAGTATGCACATTAGTGTTTATGGTAAATGGGGTGAAATAGCCAAGTAATGGTTCATTGGAATGGCTGTAGGAGGGGAAGCTCCATTCGACCATGATTTTGTGAGGGGGGAAGGGCAGCAAACTCAAAGACAGCCCCAGCTGAACTATACCTCTCAACTGTCCAGATTTTTGCAGAATGAATAGATTTTTGCTTCTTATTTTTCATTTGTTCCTCATAAAATTTGTGGTTTTCTGTCAAATCATTTAGGAATGAAGTCACTAAATAATGACATACACTGAGTTTCAGACTTCATAACCTTCAGAAAAATGCATGCTAAAGCAAGACCTGTTATTCGATCAACTGTCTAAGTTTATACAAGAGCAATTTTTAGTACTGTTTGTTTCCCCCATATATTTGATTTCCTGCATTAACAGGTTGAGAGATGCATGCAAATAAATTACTTTATAGAATTATGCATATCCAAACATTTCAACTGTCCCTGATTTTGGCTCAAAATGTTGCTCTTCCCCTAATAATCCCTCCGCAAAATGGCAATTTTGGAAGAAAACATGGAGGGTTTACAATTAATAAATAACTGTTGTTGTGTCTTTTGGCTGTAATAATAAGTTATAGATTACTTTTATTTCAGAAATGCATGTAGATTCTGTTATTTTGTCAGCTGCTCAAGTTAACAGTACTAATATTAAAAAGTGTCCCTTCTTTGACAGGTCCCCAGCTGTATTGTGTGGCTATTTTATCTTTTTGAGTCACATTTTTAGTCCATTTTTCATAAAATTGTGTTTTTTTAGCAAATTAGTGGCAAATCATTAAAGACTGAAGTTAGAAAATAATGACAGACATTTCAGTTTCAGATTTCATACCCTTCAGAAAATTCATACTAATGCAAGACCTACTATTCTATTATCTTTATAAGTTTATAAGAGCAATATTTAAAATTTGTTCTTATTTTTGGGCCTTTGTCCCACTTCTATGTATGGCTTTGTCCAAATTTCTTGCTCTGAGGTTGAGAGGTATGACAAATGTGTCAGGGCCATTGCAGTCAGCCAGAGACATTTCAAATTGTGACATACTTGTTGCACCCCACTCCCCCATGTAGTGACTCTGGATGTGTCCAAGCAAGGCAAGGAGCAGTTATGCAGTGTAAATGTGCAGACTATCCCCCCATCCAAGGTAGACACAAGTACTACAATGGCTTTTCATCTGTCCTTGATTTTGCAGAATGTTCTGGTTTCTGTCATATTTTTATACTGTTGATTTATGCTTATTATTATTCAGAAAGTGCCTGTTGATCTGTGTTTAAGTAGCAGTGCTTTAATGACCATCTGGTAAGCTTGTCTGAGATTGTAAGATGCAAGTAAGTTTTAATAAGCATACTGTTAAAGAATTGCCAACATTGAAAGCCTTTCTGTTGTTGCCATGCAGATAATACTTACATAACTAGATAACATATAAGCCTTGGGTATTGAAATGCATATGACAGTATTTGTAATAAAGGACAGGATTACATTATTTTAAGAGCTCATTACAGGCTTTACCTGCTAACTAAACAGAATGCCAATCTATCATGTGTGGTCCATATCCTGTGCAGTAATCCTTTAAGCAATGTATGTTGAGCTTGTTTCTTGTTTGCTTTTCCTTTTTTACTTTGATCATGTTTTCCCCATGAAACAAGTAGACAGTTTTCAGGTAGCAGGTCTTTTTTGGATAAGAAATATTTTTACAAGTGGGGGTATCACAGAGCTTGCTAATTTCAGCATGTTACTTGATACTTTTATAAAGCTGAATATAAATTATAATTAGAATTGCAGTGCAAGGAGAAGTGGTTTGAGTTGAGTGCTGCTTGTTTTTCTTATACTTGATTTTGACTAGCATTCCAGTAATGTATTTAAAAAGTAATTTATTTTTATGCCTCACAACCTTTTTGTTTCCATCTAGATATTAAGTAATCTGTCATGCAGCCAATGGATTGAAATATGTTTTTTCTTTTATACTTCATTTTGTCTTGAATGGGCTCCCATAATGATGGTTTGGCACCCAGGGCAGAGTATTTAATTAAAGTTACAGTTTTTGTGGTTTTGAGCATAGCTCCTCCCTTTTCTAGTTGGTCACACCCATTCCCATTGACCCCACCCATTCAGCTGTCTCCTGCAGCCCCCACTTTGATTTGACATTGATACTTGATACTTTTATAAAGCTGAATATAAATTATAATTAGAATTGCAGTGCAAGGAGAAGTGGTTTGAGTTGAGTGCTGCTTGTTTTTCTTATACTTGATTTTGACTAGCATTCCAGTAATGTATTTAAAAAGTAATTTATTTTTTCATGCCTCACAACCTTTTTGCTTCCATCTAGATATTAAGTAAGCTGTCATGCAGCCAATGGATTGAAATATGTTTTTTCTTCTATACTTCATTTTGTCTTGAATGGGCTCCCATAATGATGGTTTGGCACAGTCATTCCTAATCACTAGCCTTAATAACTCCTCTATCGAAATTGTATCCTCCTCCAAACTTCTTGGTGTCACTATCGATGATCAACTAAAATTTAATACACATATCCAACTGAATATCAAAAAAACTCACATAAAACTAGGTCTATTGTATAGAAACAACCACTTCCTCTCTCCTCACTCTAGACTAACCCTTGCTTCTACCTTCTTCCTTCCTTCCCTCCTATTCGGTGCCCCCCTGCTAACTAATCTCTCATCCTCTCTTACATCCAAACTTGAGCTATGCTACAACAAAATAGCCAGATTTGCCACTAATGCCAAATCCTCTTCCCATCACTGCTCCTCCCTTCTCACCCTAAACTGGCTCGAATTTCCTAATCAACTTAACCTCCTCCAACTCACCACAGCCTTCAAACTACTACTATACCCTTCAAACTGTCCAGCCCTTACAAATATCCTGCTCCCTTATACCCCCTCTCGACCACTTAGATCTTCACAACACAACCTGATCACAGTTCAAAAACCCCAACGCCCTGCTGGCCAGCTTCTCTTATCCTTTACACTTGCTAAGAAATGGAATGCCCTGCCCTTGTCACTTAGGACCAGTACCAACCTAAACAACTTCAAAACTCTGCTTCATTCCTACCTCTTTCATAACAGAATTTGCAACTGCACTCCTCTGCCTTTAATACCTAAACTTTCTACTTCATTTGCCCCAGACTAACCTCCTTCTATTCTGCACCTGTTCTCCTTTCTATAATGCACTATGCTTAGTGAACAGCACAAAAAAACAGTATTATCCCAAGTATCGCCTTTCTCTCAAAACAAAAGTGGAATTGTTGTGTTTCTTCTGTTACAACCACCTGATACTTGTTTCTTAGAGTGACTTAGACTTTACTTGTTTACTGGAATTATCATTGTAATTCAGAATTTGAACATAGATTAGCATGTACTTTGAAATTATTTTTGTAATCTGTATATATAAATGTATTGATTTGTTTGTTTGTTTTGGAGCTTTTCTCCCCGGGCTTCCACTGAAAACTGGCCCAATAGCCCATTGGACTTCCCCGGTAATCAAACTGAAATAAATAAATAAATAAATAAATAAATATGTCACCAGCCGCCCCTGCAATAGTGATGTTTTCTTGAATATCTTGAATCTCAGAAATGTTCCTCATGATAAACATCTTGGTTCACCTGCACAGAGACTTCTGTCGAGACTAACCAGAACCATACTAATAGTTCATTATTGGTTCTATGTCTCAAGAACAAGAAATCAGTTAAAGGAATCTGTTGAAGAAGCGCTTATCCCAGAAGTCCTATTATGATAAGACCAGCAAACTGCTCAATCCATTACAAGAAGGGAAGATAGTGAGGATGCAGTGTTGTGAACAGTATATATCCAGAGACATGATCGTACATTGTGGAATCACAATGAGCAGAATTTAGGCGGAATTGGAAACATTTGATCCCAGTGTCTTAGCCTGTATTGCAGTATCATACCTGCGAGAAAGACTCTGCATCTCAGAGTGAGTTATCCAGGGTTCCTATTCCAGAAGACGTTCCAGTAAATTTCCCTGTTCCTGAGAAGAATCCCGAAATTCCAGAATCTGTTTGCTCACCGATGACTGTCCTTGTTGCTAAACCCAGTTCTAATTGCTATATCACTAGATCAGGTTGCATTTCCAGACCATGCTCCAGATACATGGCAACTTGGACATGAATGTTATGTTTATTTCTTATTGTCTGTACAATTGCATGTTTCTTTTCAAATGTCATTATACTGTGGGCAAGTCATTAAAGAGGGAGGATGTAGAACAATATGTATGTATACCTTTAAGAAGCTTTCTAGAGGCTTGCACAAATGTATAAATACTGAGCACGTGAGCCTGACTGCCATTTTATAGTAAGCTGTTGAGATGTAAGCATATATGTCTGTGTAGTCTGTCAGTTAATCAGTTTGTCTATATTTTGTACTGCTGATATCTATTCTGATGTGTTTCTGTATAATAAAGCCTATAAATGAACTGCTCTGGCTGTTCTTCTTCAATGAGAAACAGGACAAGCAACAAAAGCTATCTGCAGATTACCTTACGTATTTTAAATGTGACTGTACATAGCCATGTCTGTTCCTAATATCCGAATGTATATGAAGTACTATGAAGTAATATGAAGCTTGCAATTTTCACATAGTCCTTCATATTTACTTAATCCTTGACTTTAGATACTTCACACTTTTGCCCTAAGTAGGCATGTTTTCAAAATGCCTTCACTTTTCCTTATTTATTGCAAATGAGTTGCATGTAGCTCATTTCATTTAAGACTAACGGCATTTTTCTCTCATAAGCATTATGTACTTGTGAACTGCCGCACTGTGAATATCACATTTATACAACTGTTTTAATCACTTATGTATTACAATATTACTCAAAGTAATAAAGTACTCTTTAACAAGAGTGGAGTATCTTCCTTTACTTGATTTTATTAAGGTATATGATTGGAATTGCTCAGTTGTAAAGGGCATATTATGGTATGTGAAGATTATGTATAGTAGTGCCAGTGTGTTCCATTGTCTGAAAAGATAGGAATTTGGGATGTATTTGAGAAATGTGTATGACTAAAGAAATTATTAAGTTTTCGTCAGTCCCTCTTGGTTGTTTTGTGGGTGACTGAAGTGGCATTTTATTGAAAAGAAGGACATGACACTGACTGATAATGAATGTAAAGTGAAAGAAGTTTGTGTGCACAAGTAAGGAGTTTGATTACACTGAGAAAGGTGATTGGTGAATATTGTGAAATGAGTATACAAGTTACAGCAATTTTGTTGCGGACTGAAAAAGAGTGAAGTTGGTGGTATTTAGACATATATGTTTAGTGAAAGCTATTAGGGATACATCATCTGCTGTTTGGTTAATCTGATGTTTGGCTGAGGTGATGTTTTTTTGCTAAAGTAGAGACATAATGCAGAAAGACAGAGAATGTAAAGAATTGAAGTTTGAGTGTATGAGAATTTATGACACTAATGAAAGAGATGTAGTATATTGATTATGGTGCTGCCTTTGAGGCTGAGATGTTGATAGGTAAAGGAAAAATGCAACAGACTGGATAATGGTTTACATGTTCCATTATTATGTTCCCAGTCAGTCATTGTAATCCAGTGACCAAACACTCTTTTCTGTCTACAAACCTAGCAAATCTGCTGGGCATTGTCTGTACTCATACAAGGTTGCTAAGGCCTAGAACTCCTTACCTGTATGTATCTATCAGGTCTATACCCTCCCTCCCATCTTTCAAAACCACTCTGAAAGACTTCCTAGCTAAAATCTGGCTCTTTTCTTGCTCAAAACCAGGATAAATTATATCCCTAAATGTGAACAAGTATCTTTTCATTCCTTATACCTCCTTACTCTCCCTTCTTCATTTACTGCCCTACTGATATCTAATTCTCTTCCCTGACTTTCTCTCTAAATATACCATAAGACACTTTTTCCCTCACTTCATATTGCAGTTCCTATTTGTATTAGACTAACTTGCCTTTAATTTTTCTACAAACTGTCTAAAATTTCACTAGATATTAAATGATGGTCGTATACCTTGTATAAATGCTTCAGCAATGTTTTTATATTATGTCGGATTTGTTATAATCATTTAAAATGCAGATGTTTTTGTTTTATTTTTGAAAATTGTAAAATTATTGTTCTTAAAATGTTTTGTAATAATTTGGAGCTTTTCTTCCCGGGCATCCACTGAAAATTGGTTTCTACCCAGTTGGACTTTCCTGGTAATCAAATGTCAATAAATAAATAAATAAATAGATAAGTTAGGTAAAGAAAGTAAATAGGCGGGTGAAGGTACAGCTTTAAGAGCAGATGCAACTGCAAGAGATAGTATAGTTTTTGGGCACAACACTGGTATGGGCAGTTTGACATACAGCCTGCTTGCTGGTACAGGGCTTTTGGTGGGAAACATATAAGCAGTGTATTATAATTGAGAAATATAGAATAGCAATGATGGAAATGACATTGCAGAAGTTCACTATGAAATGGTGTAAATTTGCGTTAAATATGAGGACATATAAAGATAATTATAAATGCTGCAAATCTTGTAAAGAGATTTACCTGAATAAATAATACATGTAGCTTTAACCCCAGATAAGAAAAAAGCTGCAGTGAGAATAAAGAAGTTACATAGCAATATTATGTAATTTCTGTCCATAATAAATATGGTTAAGAGGTTTGTATGATGGCCTCTGAATTATAGAATTTTGTTACAATAGTAATAGCAATAAAACTATAGGGACAACATGAATGCTGTTACCATAATAAAGAGAATTAAAAATATGTAATATAAATGAAGAAATGGAAATATTGCATCATAAATGCATTTATTGTAACAGCAATAACATTCTGCCCCCCAAAAAGAGGGACACTAGAACTGTTGTAGCACATAGTTTGTGCATCTGTCATATGCCTGACTTTAGGTTTCTCAGTAATTAGGCTTTTAGTCTGCTGTTACTGAATTTATGATACTTAGTAAATTTTGACCAAAGCTTTTATTTGCATTTGTGGTTTTATTTATTTTACACTCCTTTCTCTTTCCATATTATCAGGCACTCTTTTACCCTATTGCTATACTTTTCTTTACGTCCTCTCCTTCCCTTTTCCAGAGTCTGTGCTTACAACTATTTTTTTAACTTATTTTTATGAATATTGTCTTGAGTTTCATTGACAATCTATGAATTAGTCTTTCAAATATTTCCTTGCCTCAAGCCTGTGCCATTGATGTAGAGGGATAGAGCCCTGACTATGGCCCAGGGGACCCAAATTCGATTAGTGCCTCAGGCACTTGATAACAAAGGCAGAGAGGATGGGCCCACCCATACTGTTCAGTGATTTGATTTCCTTGGTGGACACCAGCAAAATCTCTACATGATATCTCCTGTGGGTGGGTGGAATGCCATGTTGATGCCAGCTCATTGAGGAAATAATGTGCAGTGCACTGCTGATGCCCACCGCATGTCCCAGCTACAGTCTGTCACTGGGAAAATGCAGGAGGTATAGCTTAAAGCAAGAATCTGAACTGCCCCTAATGTCTGCCTTAACGACTCTGCCTTCTGGTCACTCCCCCCCCCCCCCCACTGAGGAGAAGTTAATTGGCCAAAAGATGGCTAATGATTGGCAGGCTGTGGGGACAAAGTGATCACAAAAAATCCTTGCCTAACTAACTGTTGTCTGTCATGTTTACGGCAATTCCTTTCACTGCAAAAGTGCCCGGATCATTCTTAGCCCTCATTTTCTTCTGCCCTGTTTCTTATGGTATCATATTAGTCTTCTTGTGTCTTGTAAACATCGCGGTTGGTTTCTGAACTCAGCTGCTGTACGTAACTAGTCAATCTGCACATTTTTGTACAGACATTCTATAATGCACATGGAAGTGCATTTTCCATGGGAGAATATTGTGCTTTAACTTTACTGTCATATATATGTTTTAATCTAGTAATTGTCACTAGAGTAATATATCAATCTAGGTCTTGGAAACGGTTAGATGCATCTAATCTTCAGCAGGATAGGTTAATTTTAAGCACCAAATGGGATAATTGGAAAGGCTTAAAGTGGCCGACAACAGCAGTTAGCCTAGTATTAACCTATGAAAATGGCCTTCTGTATGCAGTCATACTGTTTGTTAATTTGTGCTGCTTTTCTGGGGCCTTCACTGAAGATGCATTTTTCCACTGTGGGCCTTCCATTGAGCAAAGCCCAATGCCTGACTACAGCTACTTTGACTAGTTTGTATGCCTACAGAATTTCAGGTCACTCAGATAATGTTTCCCATTTCCTTGCTAACGATCCCAGACTTCCTTTCCTCATTTCCTAAAGTCTTGTCAGTCTTCAATACCTAATATTCCTCCTACATCTTCTTTGTCTCCTCTTAGAAACAATGGCTACTTAAGGGGCCCTTCCATCCATAAGTTATTAATGTCTTTTACATTTTTATCTTTCTGGCTATTTAGTCTTTGGTCTTGAGTTATCCACTGAACTAAGTCCATTTTGGGAGGCCCAGAGAAAAGCTCCATCCATAGTTACATTAATGGGATTATATTCACAGCTATATTACAGCAGCACAGAATTACAATAAACACAGATTAATATGAATTTGAAACAGTGCAAAACAAATCTTTAAGGCAGTGGGTACTCATAATGCAGTTATACCACAGTCTCAGTTTTTTGAAAAGTCAAGTAGTAGCAAATACAGTGATGCAACATGTCAAAAATGCTTCTCAGCACATGCAGGAATTTAATGTTCAGTCATACATTTAGGGAATTCCTAGGTAGCAGGGTGCATAAAGGTATCATTTGGGCATGCAAGGAATTTGAGGGAGATACAGAAAGGAGAGAGGTGAAATTTATGAAACAAGTAACAAAGATAGATCAAGGAAGAAAAAAAGGTTCAAAACTATAGAAGATTATGGTTTGGTTCCTGATCATAAATAAACAGCTTGTGTTTTTGCAACATGGATACCAAGCAATTCACTTCAAGAGCAAAGTTCAAGAGGTGAATATTGCCATGCATGTCGAAAGCAGATAATAAAGATTATAATCAGTGAGACTCTACCATAATTCTTTGTAGTGGACAGAACTTTATCTTCTCCATGTAATACTATCGGCTATAGGAAAAAGAAAGAGAAAACTTTAGGAGTACAAAGCTGGTAGAACAGTTCAGCACTATCACACAGGAGGCAGAAATGAAGTGTCCATCTGAAGAACAGGCTGCTTTAAATGCTGTCAGATAAGAAATATTTAACAGTTTTCAAAGCTGATTTACCTTCTGCTACTGTTCTTTGCCAACTGGCACTGTCTCCTGTCAGTCTTCAGTACAAAACCCAATCTTAACAGTACTTTGGGGTGCTTAACAAGCTTGTTTCTCTACATATTTGGAGCATAATCACTCCATGTAATACATGTTTATGAGGTGTAACTAGTACGAGTATATATGGGTGCAGATTATGCCAGTGGATTGTAGTAAGATACTCATGCAATGCCAAATGAACAATGCCTTTTATTTTTGTACCAGGTCCTGAGTGCTGCAGAGAATTTATTAGACTTTTTAGACATGTAAGGCATGTAGGCAGGGAGCTTCATTTAATATGTATGTAGATACTGAAGAGGCCCTTGGCAATTTTGTTTGCATTATGAGCTTTTTTTTAAGGAAGTCACAAGAGGAATGAATCTGTTGGTGAGTATGACTTCAGAATTTAAGAGAGTGGTAAAGTTATGGGATTACTGCAATTAGTAAGCAAAAGAATCATTTCCTTTCAATTCCAGCCATACTGTTTCCCTTCAGGGGTGACAGCGGTGTCATTTGTGGTAAGTTTCACTGCCTTGTTAAGCATGGCATCTAATCTGGCAAAAAGGTTAATTTCTAAGATGATGTAGTAGCCTGTGAACCTGTAGCGTAATTTTGGAAGGATGTATGCCATAAACTGTCTAACTCTATAGTCTGATGTCAAAAAGTACTTAATTCAGTGTTAAATACCTAATAAACAATCCAGTCAGTTGCCAGCATATGCTGTCTTTAACTACAGATTTAACTAGCAGAACGCACTACTGCATCACTCTACAGGAAAAAAAGCAATATAGCTTCTCATCTATCTTCAGTACACCCAAATGAAGGTAACCCACTCTGTTCTGCACCAAACATCCAAATGTCTTTCTACTCCCACTGATGAAGTAATACTGTCCCAAAAGAGAACTCTGCTCTAACGACAAAACACATTGCCTACCATGACAAGGCATAAAATGCACATGAATGAAGCCTTGTATTTGTGTCATTTGGCCAAACTCTGATGCCATCATCAGATGTCATCTGCCCTCAGACAACTCCAAACTCAATACAATTTCAAGAAAACTCTCCACGCTCATCTTCTTAACTCTTCCCCTCCTCTCCTGGTTAATCCGTTGAGCCTCCACCACCACCACTGTTCCTTCTCTCAAACCTCACTAAAGCAAAGAGTGAGAAGGTAACACAGAAAAAACAATCAGTAAAAACTAAATGAAAACTCCAGCCAAGCTAGAACTTCCACTGAATGACCTCTCAAACCTCTTGTATCAGAGGCACATGGGATATATGCAAATGACCCTTATGGACATCAGGTGTTTCAGCTATATGGCAATTCTGAATGGCCATGAATTATTCCGTTTTAAGTAGTTTCAATAGACAATTTCAGGCCAAAAAAGCCAAACCCCACTAACTGTGGCTATGCATATTTTGGCATTGTTATGACCTCATCAGCACAGCACATTTTATCAGGCTTTGTCCATATTTCTTGCTCTAAGAAGTTGAGAGGTATGAGCATGTTGACCACTTAGTGAAGGGACAAGAGTACCCAGTGATGATTTTATGTGCAGAGGAGTATAAGGCACAGTCTGAAGTTCTTTTTCTGCAAGAATTAGGGTCAGGCATTGTAAACTGAGCAATGAACTGGGCAAGAGCTCCATGATTTAAGAAATAATAACAGAATAGGTGCTGTCTTTTACCCTAGTCACCACTGATGTCACCCATGATCAGTAGCTCTGCTTTAATGTTGTTTGTTAGGTACTGCACAATAGTGTCAGCTAGCAGTTTAATGTATGTGGTAACAATGTAAATGCAGCAA
The DNA here is from genome assembly GCF_019279795.1 of Protopterus annectens. Classification (NCBI taxonomy): domain Eukaryota; kingdom Metazoa; phylum Chordata; order Ceratodontiformes; family Protopteridae; genus Protopterus; species Protopterus annectens. The sequence goes on from NC_056743.1 coordinate 1,218,458,159, forward strand.
CCATAATGTGTGTATATGGTTATTATACTCAGTACAATGCCTTCCTCTCCAGTAAATGTGTGTATTTGGTTATTATACTCAGTACAACTCCTTCCTCTTTCCGGTAAATGTGTGTATATGGTTATTATACTCAGTACAACTCCTTCCTCTCCAGTAAATATGTTTATATGTTTATTATACTCAGTACTATGCCTTCATCTCTGGTAAATGTGTATATGGTTATTATACTCAGTACAACTCCTTCCACTCTGGTAAATGTGTGTATACGGTTATTATACTCAGTACAACTCCTTCCTCTCCTGCAAATGTGTGTATATGGTTATTATACTCAGTACAACGCCTTCCTCTCCGGTAAATGTGTGTATATGGTTATTATACTCAGTACAACTCCTTCCTCACTGGCAAATGTGTGTATATGGTTATTATACTCAGTACAATGCCTTCCTTGCCAGTAAATGTGTGTATATGGTTATTATACTCAGTGCAATGCCTTCCTCTCCGGTAAATGTGTATATGGTTATTATACTCAGTACAACTCCTTCCACTCTGGTAAATGTGTGTATACGGTTATTATACTCAGTACAATGCCTTCCTCTCCGGTAAATGTGTGTATATGGTTATTATACTCAGTATAACTCCTTCCTCACTGGCAAATGTGTGTATATGGTTATTATACTCAGTACAATGCCTTCCTTGCCAGTAAATGTGTGTATATGGTTATTATACTCAGTGCAATGCCTTCCTCTCCGGTAAATGTGTATATGGTTATTACACTCTTTACAACTTTTTCCTCTCCGGTAAATGTGTGTCTATGGTTATTATACTCAGTACAACTCTTCCCTCCCCGGTAAATGTGTGTATAAGGTTATTATACTCAGTACAACTCCTTCCTGTCTGATAAATGTGTGTATATGGTTATTATACTCAGTACAACTCCTTCCTCACTGGCAAATGTGTGTATATGGTTATCATACTCAGTACAATGCCTTCATTGCCAGTAAATGTGTGTATATGGTTATTATACTCAGTGCAATGCCTTCCTCTCCGGTAAATGTGTATATGGTTATTACACTCTTTACAACTTTTTCCTCTCCGGTAAATGTGTGTATATGGTTATTATACTCAGTACAACTCCTTCCTCTCCGGTAAATGTGTATATGGTTATTACACTCAGTACAACTCCTTCCTGTCTGATAAATGTGTGTATATGGTTATTATACTCAGTACAATGCCTTCCTCTCCAGTAAATGTGTATATATGGTTATTATACTCAGTACAACTCCTTCCTCCTTGGCAAATGTGAGTATATTGTTATTATACTCAGTACAATGCCTTCCTCTCCGGCAAATATGTGTATATGGTTATTATACTCAGTACAATGCCTTCCTCTCCGGTAAATGTGTATATGGTTATTACAATCAGTACAATGCCTTCCTCTCCAGTAAATGTGTATATGGTTATTATACTTAGTACTATGCCTTCCTCTGCAGTAAATATGAATATATTTATAATACTCAGTATAATGCCTTCCTCTCCAGTAAATGTGTATATGGTTATTATACCTATTACAACTCCTTCCTCTCTGGTAAATGTGTGTATATAGTTATTATACTTAGTACAACTCCTTCCTCTATGGTATATGTGTGTATATGGTTATTACACTCAGTACACCGCCTTCCTCTCCAATAAATGTGTGCATATGGTTATTATACTCAGTACAACTCTTTCTTCCCCGGTAAATGTGTGTATATGGTTATTATACTCAGTACAACTCTTTCCTCTCCTGTAAATGTGTGTATATGGTTATTATACTCAGTACAACTCTTTCCTCTCCTGTAAATGTGTGTATATGGTTATTATACTCAGTACAACTCCTTCCTCTCCTGTAAATGTGTGTATATGGCTATTATACTCAGTACAACTCCTTCCTCTCCTGTAAATGTGTGTATATGGTTATTATACTCAGTACAACTCCTTCCTGTCTGGTAAATGTGTGTATATGGTTATTATACTCAGTACAACTCTTTCCTCCCTGGTAAATGTGTGTATATGGTTATTATACTCAGTACAATGCCTTCCTCTCCAGTAAATGTGTGTATATGGTTATTATACTCAGTACAACTCCTTCCTCTCTGGTAAATGTGTGTATATGGTTATTATACTCAGCACAACTCTTTCCTCCCCGGTAAATGTGTGTATATGGTTATTATACTCAGTACAATGCCTTCCTCTCCAGTAAATATGTGTATATGGTTATTATACTCAGTACAACTCCTTCCTCTCCTGTAAATGTGTGTATATGGTTATTATACTCAGTACAACTCCTTCCTCTCCGGTAAATGTGTGTATATGGTTATTATACTCAGTGCAACTCCTTCCTCTCCTGTAAATGTGTGTATATTGTTATTATAATCAGTACAACTCCTTCCTCTCCTGTAAATGCGTGTGTATGGTTATTATACTAAGTACAACTCCTTCCTGTCTGGTAAATGTGTGTATATGGTTATTATACTCAGTACAACTCCTTCCTCTCTGGTAAATGTGTGTATATGGTTATTATACTCAGTACAACTCTTTCCTCCCCGGTAAATGTGTGTATACGGTTATTATACTCAGTACAATGCCTTCCTCTCCAGTAAATGTGTATATGGTTATTATACTCAGTACAACTCCTTCCTCTTTGGTAAATGTGTGTATATGGTTATTATACTCAGTGCAATTCTTTCCTCACCGGTAAATGTGTGTATATGGTTATTACACTCAGTACAATGCCTTCCTCTCCAGTAAATGTGTATATGGTTATTATACTCAGAGCAACTCCTTCATCTCCGGTAAATGTGTGTATATGGTTAGTATACTCAGTACAATGTCTTCCTCTCCAGTAAATGTGTGTAAATGGTTATTATACTCAGTACAACGTCTTCCTTTCCGGTAAATGTATGTATATGGTTATTATACTCAGTACAACTCATTCCTCCCCGGTAAATGTGTGTATATTGTTATTATACTCAGTACAACTCCTTCCTCTCTGGTAAATGTGAGTATATAGTTATTATACTCAGTACATTGCCTTCCTCTCTGGTAAATGTGTATATGGTTATTATACTCAGTACAACTCCTTCCTCCCCAGTAAATGTGTGTATATAGTTATTATACTCAGTACAACTCCTTCCTCTCTGGTAAATGTGTGTATATGGTTATTATACTCAGTACAACTCCTTCTTTCCGGTAATGTTTGGCAGCTGGGTAGCATGTAGACTGCAGTTAAAAAGTGATTTTGTCAGGACTACTGTCAAACAAGTCTTTAATCTCTTTTGTCACTCCCAACTAGCAAGTAGCATTCTGGAGGAATTTGAGTATCTGCTTTGTGTTTTCTGCTTAGGTCCTTCCTGGCATTTCTACCTTCACATACATATTCCCTTCATTAAATGTAGTGACTCCTCCACCAAACTGACTTGTCACTGGTTGTTATTATTACCATCACATTGTTTTGTGGACTGTAACTGCAATTGAATTTTTAGTGTTTACTTATTCCTCGCCTGCTTGTGTTATTCATTACATCTGAGTGACGCCTCCAGGTGCATCTGCAGTTAGCTCCTACTGATGCCTCTAAGCATTAAATATTGCTTGTTCATATTTGCATCAATAATTCCAAAACCATGCTATGTACAAAGTTTTAAAAGATTTCTTGTTAAAGCTCACACAATGGCAAACTCAACTGCATTAATATTTGACCTCTGTCTAGTGCAGGTAAATAGATGTTAACTGTTGTTTTTATGATATTAATTTGCATAGATATAATTTTTACATTTGTCTAAATATCTCAACAAGAAAGTAACACATTCAGAACTCTTTAGCCTCATATGAAACCTCTCAGCTAGATGAATAAAATGCTGCTGACAGTATGTTTGTAACTTGAGTGGTTGCTGAGATATTGTAAGTTGTTTACAAAATATTACAAATGTAATAATTACTGTGTTTACTGTGACTTATAAAATTCAGTTTAAGACCTAGAACCTAAGGAATACTGCCACAATAAAACATTGTTTGTGCTAAAGAGTTTGCCATGTATACTTCTTTCATAACCCCTACGGTTCCAAAGATATGAACATTTGTTTGAAATGTGAGGACATCATTTGATTCTATTAAAAGGCTTAAGCTCCACCCACTGGAAGTTACAGTGCAAACTTCCTGAGCTCCTTTGGAATGAATGAATTAAGGCTTATTGACCATCAAGTCTCTCCCTT
>NC_056743.1:1218467405-1218534905 GCF_019279795.1 Protopterus annectens
CTTCTTGAGATTGTTGCTAACATTTTGTTTCTGATGAGAGAAGAAGCAAAGGAGTATTGTATCTCAACAGAGTGAAGCTGTGCTGAGACCAGCATTAGTAGTAGCCAGGCAGTAGCCATTTGTGCAACTCCCCCCTTTTCATCATTCTTGACATGCTAACTCTATTTTTCAGTAAGTACTGCTTGATTTCTTTCTAACTTCAGAATATCTGCCTAAATACTTCACCCTTAAATTTTCATGGTCTATGTATTAGTTTCCCCTCAAGTGCTTGGCAGTGCTCTGTACAGACTCAGACACTCTGAGTGATATTTTCCCTGTAAAAGGACTATATAAGAAAACAACTCCAGTACTTAGTAATAATGACCATCCCTCCTGGCATGTCTAAAGGTCAGTTTCCTGTGCTTTCTCATATTAACTTGGTGAACTTGGGCATTCTGAGCCAGTGTAGCAACTGCCTCATGTACACAGACAACCCTCTCCTCTTAACTCCCAACACTCAGACTTGTGAGAGATGCACTTATATATCCAAATTGGAAACCATGCATTCTCAAGCCAAGACCAGAATAGCTGGTCAAGAGGAGAGGGTCAACACCTGCACCACACCACATGCAAAACATAGCCCTCCAGAACACTCACCATCACAGCTCTCACATAAAAACATAAACCACACACCCACCTTTGCGGAGGCTCTCAATAGAAATCTACCTAAGCAGCAGAGACCTCCAAGGCAGAAATGCAATCAACCACCACAACACAGCACAAACCACAAGACACACAGCTCACCTACACAGTGTGCCGCTCAACCTAAGCCCCTAAGGCAAAACAGCTTGCCTAATACACTAATCATAGGTGACTCGATAGTGAGGCACACTGATGTCCCACTCACTAGGTTGAATAAGGAGAAGGTAACAGTCAGCTGTCTATCAGGTGCCAGAATCAGACACATAACACACACACTCAGGTCACTCCACAACAAGTACAAGTATAACTCTGTCACTGTCCATGTGGGTGTGAAAGACCTGAGACACACCTCCCTGGACTACATGAAAAGGGACATGGAGGAGCTCTCGGATTATGTGGCCCAGGCAGGTATGACCCTAGCCCTGAGCAGCATCCTACCATCACCAAGAATGATATTGCAGTACAAGCAGAAAATGATTGAGTTGAGCAATTGACTAAGTTTCTGGTGTCATTCTAAAGGGATCCAGTATCTGTCTGCTTGGGATGACATGACTGAGACCTCGATGCTTTGCCAGAGATGATCTGCATCTGTCTCCCCTGGGATTCTGGATACTGGCTAAGACTCTTGCCACCCCTATAGTGCCTTTTTAGGTGATGTTCCAAAGACCAAATTACCATCTTAACAGCTATAAGTAAATGTAATCTGAGGGTCATGCTGCTCAACTCTAGAAGTCTGGTTTAAAGCAGCAGAAAGCACCCCTGCACTACCAGGCTTAAACTCATTCCACACCTATCAGCCCCAGAACATGGACTGAAGCTACAAAGGCGGTGGTGTCTCCATATTTTAAAGGATTTGTACACCTCCACACTAGTAGACCAGCATAACGCATCTGAGATACTTCAGGTACAATTAACATTGGGTAAGATGGCGATTCAGGTCATAGCCTGCTATAGGTTCCCAGTCATGTCCCAAGACTCTCACTCCACATTTCTAAGCACCCTGGAAACTATTAGGTTCCAACGCGATACTCTCATACTAGGTGACTTCAACTACCCTTCCATCAACTGGGAAAATTACTCATGCACCAATACACTGACCCAACGCTTCCTGGAATTCATTAAATCCAATGCCTTGGACCAGCTCATTCTTACCCCTACTAGAGGAAGCAACATCCTTGACATGGTTATTACTAACATGGGCAACCATTTCTCTAAACCAATAGTCAATTCCTCCCTGGTTAGATCTGACCACAAACTAATCACCATGGAAATCCACATCTCACCCCCCCCCCAAGATAACCACCATGAAAAACTTCTCCAACGCTGACTTTGGGCTCCTAAAAACAGAGGTGGCTAACTTCACGGTACCCATGTCAATGGAAAATAGATGCATGACTGCCAAATCATACACTAATGCACTGTACGAAGACATACATAAGTGCATGGAAATAGCCATACCCGACAGAACCAAGATGCTCTCCTCCAAAAAAAGGAAGTCAATCTGGTGGTCCCCTGCCATTAATAAACTCTACAATAGAAGGAAGAAACTGTTGCAGAAAAAGATGAAGTCCCAAGACTAGAAAACCACCCTTATTAACCTCAACAAAAAGTTGAGATCCCTCATCAAAACCTCTAAAGCCAGCTATGAAGGCAGAATTGCGGAAGACACTAAAAACAACCACAAAGCCTTCTATAGTTATATCAAGAATCTCCATGGCAATACCCAGGTTTGCTTTGAGTTACTGCACAACAGTACTCCTATACTGAGTCAACAGATATTGCCAACATACTGGCCAACAGATTCAGTGCCAACTTTGGCTCTTAAGGGGGGGGAGAGAGGGGTAATCACAATACGGGAGGAATGCTAGGCACCCAGCATTACTGCAGCACAGGTTAAAGCTGCATTGTCCATGGCCAAGAATACAGCTTCCATGGGACCCAACAATAGCCCTGGATGTGTTCTACATGTACTAGTTTTTAAGTATAAAAAACAGTGTCCTCGTTCCTTATCTGTTCTATCCTGACCCTCTTTGCTAAGAAACTGTAGTTTTATATGCTTATTGTCTTTTTTTTCTTTTGCAGTTACTCTACCTACCAGCTACTTTGAGTTATACTGCAACAGTGTGCTGATTCCTGTTCTCTGGACCTATCTGCAAGCTGCCTCTCAGTTAAACGGGATACTTTAAAAGTTTATCTTCTGGTGTCTTACAAGCACCCTGTGTAGGTTTACATTTAAATATCTTTGTATTCCTGACACTTTGTACTTTGTACAATACCATTCTGAGACTTGCACTCTAGGACCTGCACCCCCCCCCTGCATTTTCCTTGCAAGACTTTAAATCTTTATTTCTACTAGGGTAATCTTGGGTTTCTGCTGACTTACTCCCATTAACATTACCCTGCAAAGAACAGTGTATGTGTTCAACTTTCCTTATATGTAGGGTAGCACACACTCAATCAGACCAACGCTGTCCCCACCTGAAACACTCTTTAGCCAACCCCACCTTTACGCCCATTGCCTAATAATTTCCTTTACAGTCATTCCCAGTGGAAAAGTTTGAATTTGGCTACAGAAATCAAGTATAGCCCAAACAGACTATATTTACCACTTACCCTGAAATCCTTGCCAAAGGTTTTATCCTGCTCCGTTTGCTCTGCTCACTCCGCTCCCCTCCCTACCCCCAAATCCCTCCCACCCCAGCTGTACTCAAATTTAATCTAGCAAAAGACCGCTCCCACTAATATCCAACCAATCAACTCATACCTCCCATAATCTCCACCCCTCTACTCCTCCTTCCTACTTATCATACATCCTAATCCCAACACAGTCATGTCACTAACTACTACAATTATAATCCTTTGCTGCACTATTCTAGCATTTACTACATTTTACGAAGACATTTCAGTCAATTCTCCCAATCACTTCCATTGCACTCTGTCAACTACCCCTCTCAAATTCCCACCACACAATTTCACTACTTCAACCCCAAAATGCCTCCTTCCACCACACCTACCTAATTACCAAGCCCGCACCTCATCTGAATGCAAATTATTCTTAAAATATAATGTGCATTTCACTGCATATATAAAACATTTCCTCTGCATTCTCTCTAAATTTACTCTCAGTGGAGATGTGCACCCTAACCCTGGCCCCAATTTCTCCAACCTCTCCACAAAACCCCCTCCAAATAGCTCCCCTATCACCCAAATCACACTTAATAAAAAGCCAACAGACCTCCTCATTATGTCTCTTAACACCAGAAGCATCTGCAACAAAATCCAAGACCTCCAGGCATACATACACCTGTATTCCCCTGACATCCTTATCCTAATGGAATCCTGGCTTAAACCTCACATCAAAAGTGAAGAAATACTCCCACCTGGATATAACATCCTCCGCAAGGACAGAATATCCAGAAAAGGAGGAGGAGTGGCACTGATGTATAAACATCACATCAACATCCAAATTCTCACCCAGTCAGCTCCCCAGCTTGACAAAGAAGAAATCCTCTATGCTACCCTAAAATTAAATCCTAAGAAAGCAATCAACTTAATAGGCTGCTATTTCCCTCCAGGTCAAAATATACCCCCCTTGAAAACCTATTAAACTGGGCCAATCTCTCCCTACCCCAAGAAACCATCATACTCGGTGACTTTAACATCAACTGGCTATCCTGCAATAGTAAGCCTCCAGCACTCTACCTAGATCTCCACGGCTTCTCACAGCTTATGCAATCCCCAACCAGGATAAATAAAAACCCCAATAATCACATCATTCCTGATTGGGCCCTAGTCAACAAAGATCCTCACTCTTACCTGGCAGGCTCCTTACCTGACTCCCTAAGTGATGACTCCCCAACCTTCCTACTAAAACACCACATAAATAACAGCAAACCCATTGTCGACTGACACATTCGCTACAAAGCTAACTTCAACTCCAGCTCCTTCACCACCTCCCTACAAAAAACAAACTGGTCACCCCTAAAATACCTCAACCTAGATGAAGCAGTCCACGACTTTAACAGCACTTTCCTCAACATCCTTAACTCCCACGCCCGCCAAAGATGCACCAAAATCTGAACTAAAAAATCCCCTGGCTACAAAAAAACACCAAAGACCTTATGAAATCCAGGGATAAAATATGGGAACAATGGCGCACAACCGACAACCCCTCAGATAGGCAACTATTCCTTGAACTACATAACAAAGTCAAAAAGCAAGTAAAAGCAGACAAAGCCCCTTTCTATCAGACATCCCTAAATTCCTCCCAAAACAACCCAAAGCAATTCTGGTCCACAATTAACTCTATCCTCTGCCCAGGGAAGGTAAACACCCCCCCACCAACCACCCCTCTCTCCACCTGTAGCATAGCTGACTCTTTCAACAAACATTTTACAGAGACCGTTCTATCCCTAACTAAAAAACACTTCTCTACATCAACATCCTCTACACCCAAACCAACTCCACCCCTCCCTCCCTTCTTCCTTTCCACAGTACCCACCTCCAACATAAAAAAACTACTGACAAAACTTAAACCCACAAGACTAGCAGCTGACAACCTGCCCACAGAATACCTAAAAATAACAGCTGATGTTTTAGCTTATCCCATCTCCATATTAATCAACTGCTCCATATCTGAGTCCTATGTGCCAACCTTATGGAAAATATCCCACATCATACCCCTACACAAAGGCAGCCCCTCAACAGAAATCTCTAGCTACCACCCCATTGCCATCCTCTCGCGTCTCTCCAAGATACTCGAAAAATGTATCAACTCACAGATCTCCAATTATCTCCTAGACAGTGATCTCCTCTCCTACACACAGCATGGTTTCAGACCACACCATAGCACCACAACTGCTCTGCTTTCCTTCATTAACACCATTCTCCAACATAAAAACAGTGGCCTTTTCTCCTCTGCTGTATTTCTTGACCTATCGAAGGCTTTTGATATTGTATCACATGATCTTCTACTCTCTGCACTCTCCAACCTCTCCTTTTCCATACCAGCCATCAGTTGGTTCCACAGCTATCTACACACCCGCCAGCAGTCAGTTGTCTGGCACAACGATCTATCCCCTCACCTCCCTGTTACTCTCAGGGTTCCCCAAGGCTCTAGCCTTGGCCCCTTGCTTTTCTCCATTTTTACCAATGACCTGCACACCGCCACCAAACATGCCTCCCTCATACAGTATGCAGATGACACCACACTCATCTACTTAGCTCCAACTCTAACAGAACTACAACAGATCACTCAAGCAGCTTTCTCTTCTGTTGAAAGTTGGCTATTAAATGCTCAACTCCTCCTCAACCCAAATAAGACCAAACTCCTCATCTTTCAACCCTCAAAATCTACCCTGAACATCCCCCATTTCAACATACTTGCCAAAGACAACACTTCCATCTCACTAACAGCCCACACTAAGCTACTCAGTGTACAGATTGACAACAAACTCAAATTTGACACTCACATATCACTCTCAATAAAAAAGTCCACAAAGAAATGGGTGCTTGTATAGAAACCAACAATACCTAACCAAACCAGCCATAATCTCTACCTCAACTTCCCAACTAATCTCAACCCTACTCTATGCATCACCCATACTCACAAATATTTGACAATCAGACCTAAAGAAACTCAAAACCTGCTACAATAAAATTGCAAAATTTGCATCAGGGGACTCCCACCACAGTCACCACTGTGTCTCCCTTAGAAACCTAGACTGGCTTGAGCTCCCTCAACTCCTACACCTAACCCAACTTATCTTTGCTCAAAAACTTGTAAACCACCCTCTTAAAATTCCCTCACTTCATACACTTCTCCAACCCTACCAATCCTCCAGACCCCTGCGCTCCTGCAACAAAAATCTACTCCAAGTCACCAAACCCAACAACTCTGCAGGGGAAGTGCTATTATCCTACTCCATATCCAAAATTTGGAACTCACTTCCCACTGCCATAACTACCCTCCCTTTCAGCAGTCTCTCCAAAAATGCTCTTAAAGCACACCTATATCTCACTGGCTATGTCCTTGTCCATACCCCAACTAACCCCCACTCTCCTGTACCACTAATTAGCTGCCAGCTCTACTATTAGCTGTCAACAGGTTATCAGTATTTCATATCCTTTAACTAGCAGATGATTGCAGTACGATGTTTACTCTTTTCTCTATGTGAGAAATTAATACTACTAGGCAAATGTCTTGCACCTTATATTGTCATTATACTCTGACATATGTCATTACCTGTCAGACTGTGTCTTTGCTATAAATACGCTGTGTTTTTTTTTTCCTCTGAAATGCTAGATTATACTCTTATATTATGTGAAATTTTGCTTGTCTGAATATATGGAGCCTTCCTTGTGATATTATACTCTGACATATAGGTCATTTCTCCTGTTGAACTGTGTCTTTACTATAATTATACTGTTTCATTTTTCATCTGATATGCTAGATTGTACTCTTACATTATGTAAATCTCATATGTCTGAATATATGGAGCTTATCTCCCCGGGCCTCTGCTGAAAATGTGCATATACCCAGTCGGACTTTCCCGGTCAACAAATGTAAAATAAGTAAATAAACTGGCACCACATCTGTGTGCCCTGTTCAATCACAGCTCCAACTCAGGCTTTGTCCCTACCGAATGGCGCACAGCTACAGTCATCCCTCTCCATAAAGGTGGAGCAACTACAGACCCTGGGAATCATCATCCCATTAGCCTGACGAGTCTGATATGTAAGGCTATGGAGCAAATCATCATGGACCTAATTAACAAGGATATAGGGAATCTCCAAACTCTAGATCCCACTCAATTTGGTTTTGTGAAAGGTAGATCATGCCTGCTCAACCTGGTTGACTTCTTTGAGTCAGTCAACAGAGCTGTGGATGAGGGCAAGGCAGTTCATATAGCCTACCTTGATCTGGCCAAGGCCTTTGATACCATTCCCCACTCAGGAATTATTAATAAACTCACCAAATTAGGCATCAACCCCTATATCACTAGGTGGGTTGCAAACTGGCTCACAGATAGAACCCACAGTGTGAAAGTAGCGGACTCCAAGTCAGACTGACAACCAGTCATGAATGGAGTCCCACAGGGATCAGTCCTGGGTCCTCTCCTGTTTGGCATCTACTTCTCAGAAGTCCAGGCCAACACAGGGGGACTCTGGCTGACCAAGTTCAAAGACAACTACAAGCTGGGACCCATTATTAACTCCCCAAGTGATGAAGACATCCTACAGAAAGACCTCACTGAGACCAATGATTGGCATCAAAACCATGGCCTTAAGCTTAATGCCAGAAAATGCGTCGCCATCCCCTTTGGGAGAAATTCAGTTCCCACTAATTACCACATTGATGGGAGCCCACTGAACACAGAAGGCGTTATAAGAAATCTGGGGAGACAGGTTGACAGCAACCTCTCCTTCGACCATCACATTGCCACTGTGGTCAGAAAGTCCTTCTATGTGGTGCATCTCATTACCAAGGGTTTTGCATCCAGGAAGAAAGAGGTCATCATCTCTCTCTACTCTTCCCTCATTAGGCCCATCATTGAATATAATGCCCCATTTGGCATATACCTCACTAGACACATGCAACAGCTGGAAAGGCCACAAAAATACCTCACGAAGAGGATCCTAGGCCTTAAACACATGTCCTTCATGGACAGATTCAAAAAACTCTAGCTATTCTCTGTCTCATACAATCTACTAAGAGGTGATCTCTGCTTGACTTACAAAGCCATCTCTGACCCAGCTCTGTTATAAATGCTACATGTAAAGAAATTCCAATCCCTCCACACCACACACTCCAGAGACCTCAACCTGATTACCACAATCAAAAGAACATGCTGGAGGGAGAGGTTCATAACCCAGAGACTGCCCGTGGTCTGGAATAGACTTCCCATACATGCCAAACAGAGCACCTCACTGGCCTCTTCAAGAGAAATTGTGATGAGGGGATGGGAAATACAAAGTTTACCCCGGGGATCACTCCATTGGCTCTACTTGATAGAGGCACTGGGAACTAACGTCGATAGGCATGATGCCAGGGCACTTCTATGGGCTAGGCTTGTAAAGGTTCCAGGGTCATTAGTCTAGTACACACCTATGAACCTATGATCTTATTGCTGCCATTCTGATGTCTCCAACCAGACTGTGGCATCAGGGGAGAATATTCAGCATAGTACTTTTTAGATAAGTTACTTACTTTTTAAAATATAATTTGTACACTTTTTCTCAAAATGTAGCTTCTTTGTCTGTTTTAAGCTCCTTATTCCCTTTCTATGCTGCTCAGTTGTTAGCTGACACTATACTGTTTTTTTTCTTACTTGACATGAGTTGGTTGGTAGTAGTATTTAAACTGTTAGCGGGTTTAGTATGGAGAAGGAGGCTAAACCAACATTTAGAAAATACAAGCATTGTTGGCATAAGATCCCCCCACTAGACCATCATGAATTGTGCCTGTTCTGCTTAGATGTCATATTTCGACAGTGACTGCCAGACTTGTAAGAATTTTAGTCCCAACACCCTAACTTATAGAAAGAGTAAACTAATAGTGAAGGGAATCATTCTGCCCAACTCGGCATCCATGGAATAATCCACTTTTCAGAAACAGGACTCACCGGCTACACCTGAGGAAAAAAGAAGAGCCAAAGACAGAGAACTACCTGCTTTAGAGAAGTTTGCATCCCCCAAGATGCCCAGGACTACTGCTCCGAGGAGGAGGAGGGAGACCTCTTTCATGGTCACTTTGATGAAATCAGCTTCTCTCCTTGATACAAATCATCCAGCACCATGACTTTGGTGTCGAGAAGGAGAACAAGTAACTTTTCTTCAGAAAAGGACCTCTCCAAATTGGCACTTTTCAGACATCCTTCTATATCCTCTCTCTGCTGCTGTAGATACCTCAGGAGTCCTACTTCTCTTGATTGGGAGCAGACAATGTTGTCCTTTATCAAGGCTGTGCTTCAGTACAGTGAGTCCCATTAATGACCCCAGGAATCCATTCCTCCTCCAGGTGTTGTGTCAGCCTCACCAGCTATGGTGTGGACAGAAGTTGGCTCTTTTGCACTACCACTCTCAGCACCTGTGACATTGGTGCCAACTTTGTCAACTCTGGATAACACTAGGTTTCAGGTGCATGTACTCATGGCAACTTCGGCACTGGTTACACCACCCATGATCTCTATGCCATTCTTAGTATCAAAGCACTTCTTATTCAATGCCACAGCACCAAAGGTCTCCATCGTGTCTGTAGCACCAATGGTCAGAGTCAGTGCACAGGTTCAGACTTCACCACTGGTGATTTCATTGACTCAGATCCTGAATCTTTTGGTGGATTCAATGGCACAGAGGGGGGCAAAGCAGAGATCCTTTTGCCCATATTATCATCCCCAAGACACTGTAGAGGCTGAGACCTTGGGCCAATCTTCAGCTATACTCCCTCAGGACAAAGGGACGTCTAGGCCTAGTCTGTTGAGATTCAGCATACCCAGTTCTCATGAGAGTTTGGGTGATGACTCTCTCCCTAGCACCCCAGGGAGAGAAAGTACAACAGAAAGTACATAGACTCCCCTTAAGAGTCTCCTATTGGATAGAGATCTTGATGAAGGGGAGGGTACCCCAAATCCCCTCCAGTGGGCATGTCTTTTAGTGAAATATTGGATATAATGAGACAGAGGGGATCCTAGCCTATAGACCCCGACTCCCTGGTGGAACAGTTGTTACAGGAAACCTATAACTCCTCTCTTCCTGCAGCATGGGTAGTGCCCTCACCTGAAAACTAGTGGACATGGTCTGCAGTGAAGTATGGAAGAAGTCAGATGTAACTGAGCCCATCCTTTGGAAGCCCAACAGAGTGAACCAGGCACCTAAAGACCAGATTTGCTGGAAAGGCCATTTGAGGGAGTTAGATTTCACTGGTTATCATTTGGCGAACAGTAGTTCACTGAAAGGGATTTTCACGGCCCTAATATAGACCCAGCAGAGGACACACTTATTAAAGTTTCATTCAACATGAGTGCATTCTTGAATGTTTACTGTACAAATATACTCAGTACAATATAAAACAGCCTCAGTGTAAAGTTTGATTAGCTAAAGTAAATGAAGCATGCAAACACCGTGCTTTAAATATTACACTTGCTGTAATCATGAGAAGATCCCATCTCCCACCCCTATAAATGAAACTACACAGATCTGCAGTAAACAAGTGTAGCTCTCAGTCCTAACAGTGTCATTAAAACAACTGGCAGGACTGGAAACTATCCTTCATTTACTATTTTTGAGAAATTAATGGTGTTTTAGTTTACACAAGAATGATGAATGTCAGCACTCAATTTAGACTCATGTAGTAAGGTACATTGCATAAAGCTCAAGTTATATATGTTTCTTTATACCTGGAATCATTGGCTACTGCATTATGTATCTGAAGGCTGTGAAACATTATTCTGAGAAATCACGTACAATATTTGAGATGCTTATAGAATTATATGGTATTATATTGCTAGGTGTCACAAATATTCATAGAAATCCATTCGAGTACTCTACGTTTTTGCCATTTTGTGCCCAGAATGAATGGGTAGAACACAGAATTAAATACAGAGGAACAGTGCACTGCTTAAATGCAGTGCAGCATTAGCATGTCTCCAAGATGGAGAAAGCAACGTCAGTATAAAAATAGAATTAACTGCGTGATCATTTTAAAACATAAATAATTAAACAAAGGAAGCAAGAATGAAGAACTGAAGCAGTTATTTCACATACACCATGTAAAATCAAAATATACCTTTGTAAATAATCTAACGCACTTTACCTGCTTCTATCGTTAACACCCTGAAGACCTGAGGTTCACACTCACCCAGTAGTTATATAATTTTCATCCCTGTGTTCAATAAAAGCACACATCTGACAAAAATAGCCACTTTAAGAATATTTATTAAAAGCAGCTCTTATCACCACTGCACTTTACAATTTCTTGCTAAATGAAAAAGAACTATAAACGTCCAAACAATAAGATCAGGAAATCCACCAGAAGTGTACCCATTGCAATTCAGTGGTGTGCTTATCTCGAGAGCTAAGCTGCCATTTTAAAACTATTAGTTTAACTTAAAAATCAATTTTAAGATAAAAAAAGACTAGGCACACCAATAGCAATGCTCGTTTGACTTGCAGAGGTGGAATTCTGCAGCTACATTACACTTTGCACTTTTGCACATGATCTGTAAACTGCTGTCTGGAGTTCGACAAGTCAGCATGCAAGTCACTGTACCTATAATCTCTGTAAGGTGCATTTTCATGCAGATTTATTTGTTTGCAGCAGTATAAGTACAAGGGAAAGAAAAATAAAATGCAGATTTTTTAGACTGTATTTTCACAATTAACAATATAATGCAATTATGAGTAATTAACTATAAGGGACTTGGAAGGATGTCTCATAAGAGATAACAAATTTCTCTCGTGAGGGTTGAACTGACAGAAAATTGACAAAACTGAATGCATTTCACACTTGATGTCTCTTACACCACTAGAGACACCCTTAAGACTTGTTGACTTATAATTGTGTGCTTCTCTAGAGAGTTCTTGGTATTACACATGACATGACATTTCTTTTGTACTTCACTTTGGAAAACATCCAGTGAACACAACGCAAAATATCAGAAGTGATACTGAAAATGCAGGTAAAGAGTTCAATGATGGTGCTAACTTATTTTAGGGTAAACAATGCTGGCTGTGCAGAAAGATGGCTTACAGAAATGTGACTTCTTGAATTTGCATTATAATGAATTTTTGCATAAATTATTTAATTGAATGAGCAAGTTATTGGCATACCCTGAGGAGAATAAAGCTGCCCCTAAGGCCAGATTTAGATATGATGAAGCTGCAAGCTCAGGAAGCTGTACAGGGCCCATTTGGCAAGTGCAAATAGAGAATAAGGTTGTGCGGGAATGAGGGAAAGTATGTTTTAATGATTTAGTTGTATTTACCAGGCTGTGGATTGTGATTCATTACTGAGACTAAGCAGAAATTCCTTAAGATTCCAAGAGCAGGATAAGTTATTTCTTACACATATTTCATTGAATTGCACTGCTGTCATCCTTATAATTGTGCTATACAGTTAATCTACTACATTTTGCACTGTTATAAAGCTTTTTTTTACTGTTTCATTGCATTAATGTACTGTTTTATACTGTTTTAACTGTATTATTCATTGCTAGATACTGTTTCATTATTCTAATTACATGTTTACTGAATTACTTAACTGTAAACTGCTTTTTCATACTGAGAGTTGTATTTTCTGTTTGTGAGTGCTCTATCTGTGCTTGTCTGTGCATTTTTGATTTTTTGAGGTTTCTGTGTTCTAGTCAGGTATCATATAACTGATTTGTTTGCAGTTAAAAGCATTCTCTAGAGTCTCCTTGCTCCTTTATCTGTTTAAAATTTTCATTTAGTGCCTACAGCTAATAGCTGTAATAGTTTTCCAACCCCCTCCCTATTGTTGTCTTGTTCTTATACTTGGTGGCTTTGCGGTTGCCCCCCACCCCCACCCCCACCCATACTGTATATTTGATCTGGGACATTCCTCTCAGTCTAGTGTCATTAATTCATTCTACCTAACAGAGAAATAACTTTTGTGAAAGCCAACCCACTTAGATTCTTAACCTTGAATTAACTTCTGTTCCAGCTTTCTCCTCTTCCACTTTACTAAAAAAAAAAAAAAAAAAAAAAAAAAAAATCTAAGCTTGTTTCCCCCCTTTCCTGTAACGAGTCTAGTCCAGATACAAATTTGCTGTATCCAGGACTGTTTGTAAGCGCTTGAGCCCCAAGCCTTTCTGTTTTGGAGGGAAGCCTTCTAGCTTATCAGTGGGAGTCTGGGCAGCCAAGACTGTGTGGAACGCTCCACATTTGTGTTCGATTAAGCCCACTGTTCCTCTGTTCCAAATTGTGCAGCCATTGCTCTGCTTAAGTGCTTTTGTATACAACTACAGGTAAAACAAGTTTACTGGTTAAGTGCTTTTGTCTGTGCAATTATACAGACGAAAGTGCTTAACCAGTAAACTTGTTTTGTTACTTCATCGGGCAGAGATTAGCTGCACTTGAAACTTTCATTAGTCTTATAAAAAAAACAAAGACAGTAAGAATGCTGTTACAGCAGGTAGGCAGTAGATTCAAGAATAGTGAGACAACTCAAGAATACTTATGACAGCGAGATAGTTCAAGTCCAATCGAGCAGCATATAACCTGATTAGGACTGAGACACAGTGCAGGAAACTACGCAAAGTGAATGGCTAATTTACTTGCCATCAAACTTAATGCTTATGCATGGGGTAGTCACAACGATATTATGGTTGCTGGTAGTGTCACTTTGTCAGAAAAGTTTTTGCAATAAATATTTCACTTCCATTGATTAGGGAATCTGTTCAAGATACATTGGGGGTAAAGGGCTGCTGACCTACAAGGGCTTTGCAGTTATCTTTTAGTACATGCACTACATTCTCTACAGACAGAATTACAAATGCTGATTACTTTAGCCCAACATTAGTATACAGATGCCAAAAGACAGACTGTCATTCAGTTCTTCCCTTGCTTTTAAACATTTCTGCTAATCCTTCCTGTCTAACGTGTATAGTTTTACTCTGTGCAACTAAGTATGCATGAGCATTTAGTTTTGCTGTTTGATTCACACGTGTATAATTTGTTCTGCTAACCACTAGAATTTGCTAGCCATATTGATCTTTTAAGACTGTGATCTAGCAATGGGTACCGTCCACCAGAAAAAAAACCTCAAGGTCATCAGTTAATTATTTCCTACTACAGGTCGTCTCACCAGGGGGCTATATGGAGAAATGAATCACTACAATTTTATCGAAAAGTTTCTCTTGCCATCTGAAAATGCACAACTTTTTCCTTCCTCTGACATTTCTTCCACAAATGCAAAGCAGACACAGCTTTATTAAGCTGGACCATTAGCTGACAGCCTACATTATATAAGTGAAGTTTGTTTTAAAAATGCTAAGTCAGTATTTTGTCATAGCTATGTTACTTTCCACAGAATTTCAGACTACAGTAAAAAGGATTCATATAGTACTCTAGCATATCTTTTAACAGCTCTTATTATTCACAATGATTCATATGCTTTTGTGTCTGTGATTTGTCCAGTTAACAGTTTTACTGTTTTCCAAAAGTATTTAGGAGAAGATGACTGCCTATTTTTTTTATGTAGAGGAGCTTAGCAGAATTAATTGCAATTCTGTTTTTTTCCTAAGACCGAGGAACATTAGGTGCAAGGTTTCATTGCATTTTTCCATTGTCTCCATGCCCTGTCTTTGTTCCATAAATGTTAGTCTCATTTGTGGATCGCTCTGCTGAGTCTGTCTGCTATCACATTGGTTTTCCCCAGTATGTGCATTGCTATCAGAAAGTGTTGGGAAGAGGTCACCCACTGCCATTCACTCAGGGCCTCCCGACAAAAGGGATAAGTACTGGTTCCTTCTTGTTTGTTTATGTACCACATAGACAAAATGTACATGACTTTTATTTGCATGGAATTCTGGAAAGTACAGAGGGCTGTCAGCACAAAATAGTAGAAAGAGGACAGTATTTTAAAGGTGGCATTCACATATATTTTGGTTGAAAGGCCATGGCTATGGTAATGGGATGCACAGTGCAAGAATAGGGTGTTCCACATTTTGACTGTTTGTCACACATTGCAATGGTCTGTGTTCCAAATTGGCCTCTTAGCAGGTTGAGACCTATGGTGGGAGTGGTAAGCACTAGGTAACCTATCTACCACATAAGGAGTGGTTTCTGGCCCAGAAATTGTACTTATTGGCCGTTTGGGCAGTTTTTCCATCTCTCTCAACTTTCTGATTTAAAAGCCCATATTTGCACTTGAATCCCCCCCTTTCCTGTAACTAGTCTAGTCCAGATACAGATTTCCTGTATCCAGGACTGTTTGTAAGCTCCTGAGTACCCCCAAGTCTTTCTGTGTTGGAGGGAAGCCGTCTAGCTTATTAGTGGGAGTGGTAAGCACTAGGTAGCTTATCTACCTCTAGAGGAGTGGTTTCTGGCCCAGATTTGTGGTTTATTGGCCTTTTGGGCAGTTTTTTCCATCTCTTTGAACTTTCTGGCTTAAAAGCATGTGTTTACGCTTGTTTTCCCCCTTTCCTGTAACTAGTCTAGTCCAGATACAGATTTGCTGTGTCCAAGACTGTAAGCTTCTGAGTCCCCCAAGCCTTTCTGCATTGGAGGGAAGCCTTCTAGCTTATCAGCAGGAGTGGTAAGCACTAGATAGCCTATCTACCACAAGAGGAGTGGTTCCTGGCCCAGAAATTGTAGTTTATTGGCCGTTTGGACAGTTTTTCCATCTCTATCAACTTTCTGGTTTAAAAGCCCACGTCTGTTCTTGATTCTCACCTTTCCTGTAACTAGTCTAGTCCAGATACAGGCTTGCTATATCCAGGACTGTTTGAAAGCTTCTGAGTGGTGCCAGAGCCTACTCTTCAATTTTTCCCTTAGCTCTACTAGTTCTCTCCTCTTCTGTACTTATACTAGCTTATTGGTCTAGCACTTTACCAGACTTCTTGTAGCAATTATTGTGGCACACAAGTGCTGCCAACACTAAACGTTCTACAAGAAAACAGATCTAGTACTTATTATCAATGCCCTCCCCACCAGATATGTCTAAAGGTCAGTTCCCTGTGCTTTCTCCTATTAACCTGGTGAACTTGGGCATCCTGAGGCAATGTAGCAACTGCCTCATGTACACCGACAACCATCTCCTCTTACCTTTCAACACTCAGACTTGCGAGAGATGCACTTATATATCCAAACTGGAAGCCACACACTCTCCAGCCAAGACCAGAATAGCTGATCAAGAGGAAAAGGCACCACACCACATGGAACACATAGCGCTCCAGAACACACACTAGCACTGCCTTCACATAAAAACACAAACCACACACCCACCTTCGCGGAGGCTCTCAATAAAAATCTACCCAAGCAGCAGAGCCCTCCAAAGCAGAAATGCACTTGAACAACACAACACAACACTAATCACGAGACACATAACTCTCCTAAACAGCGTGCTACTCAACCAAAGCCCCTAAGGCAAAACAGCATGCCCAACACACTAGTCATAGGT
Source organism: Protopterus annectens (assembly GCF_019279795.1). Classification (NCBI taxonomy): domain Eukaryota; kingdom Metazoa; phylum Chordata; order Ceratodontiformes; family Protopteridae; genus Protopterus; species Protopterus annectens. Next base: position 1,218,484,228 of record NC_056743.1, read on the forward strand.
GACTCGATAGTGAGGCACACTGATGTCCCACTCACTAGGTTGAATAAGGAGAAAGTAACAGTCTGCTGCCTGTCAGGTGCCAGGATCCAACACATAACGCATGCACTCAGGTCGCTGAACAACAGGTACAAATATGACTTTGTCATTGTACATGTGAGTGTGAATGACCTGAGATGTACCTCCCTGGACTACATAAAAAGAGACATGGAGGAGCTCTCGGATTATGTAGCCCAGGCCGGTATGACCCTAGCCCTGAGCATCATTCTACCATCACCCAGAATTATACCACAGTACAAGCAGAAAATGATTGATTTCAACAACTGGTTAAGTTTCTGGTGTCATTCTAAGGGGATTCAGTATCTGCCTGGGATGACATGAATGACAAACCGCAATGCTTTGCCAGAGATGGCTTGCATCTGTCACCCCTGGGCTTCCGGATACTGGCCAAGACTCTTGCCACCCCTATAGTGCCTTTTATGGGTCTGTATTAGCAGACCAAAAACTGTAGTGAGCGAACCACGGTTGAGCGACACATACAGAGCGAAAGCCAGAAACATTGAAACCAGTAAACAAAACAAGTAAAACACATAAAGTGTTACTAATTGTTTTATGCAGGCGGGCAAGACCCCTGCACCCCCCCACACCCCCGCTACTTAAATATACCAACTCCGAGACTACACTCCATTGAAGTAAAGGGAAGAATTCCATACAGCAATCTCTGTTCATTCTTTCGATATTCCCCACATTTGCTCATTTTGTGTCGCTCAAATGGGATTCGCGCAATGCAGTTTTCGTTCGAGTAATATACACCCCCTTTTTTAGGTGGTGTTCCAAAGACCAAATTACCACTGTAACAACTACAAACAAATGCAATCTGAAGGTCATGTTGCTCAACGCTAGAAGTCTAAATATCAAAATGCACTCACTTGAGGCACTCCTTAAAATGGAGAACATCGACATTTGTGCTGTAACAGAGACCTGGTTCAAGGCAGCAGAAAGCACCCCTGCACTACCAGGCTATAACTCATTCCACACCTTTTGGCTCCAGAACTTAAACAGAAGCTCCAAAGGCAGTGGTGTTTCCATATTCATAAAGGATGCGCACACCTCTAGAATGGTAGCCCAACATAACGCATCAGAGATATTTCAGGTGCAGCTAACATTGGGTAAGACAGAGATTCAGGTCATAGCCTGCTATAGGTCCCCAACCATGTCCCAAGACTCGCACTCCACATTCCTAAGCACCCTGGAGAATATTAGGGTCAAACCTAACACTCTCTTACTAGGCAACTTCAACTACCCCTCCATTAACTGGGTAAAATACTCATGTACCAATACACTTGCCCAACGTTTCCTGGAGTTCATTAATTCCAATGCCCTGGACCAGCTCATTCTTACTCCCACTAGAGGTAGCAACAACCCTGAACTGGTTATTACTAACTTGGGTGACCATTGCTCTACACCAATAGTCAGCCCTTCCCTGGTTAGATCCGACCACAAACGAATCACCTTGGAAATCCACACCTCAGGCTTTATCCCTGCCGAATGGCGCACTGTTGCAGTCATCCCTCTCCACAAAGGAGGAGCGACTACAGACCCAGGGAACTATAGCCCTATTAGCCTGATGAGTCTGATATGCAAAGCTATGGAACACATCATCATGGACCTAATAAACAAGGATATAGGGAATCTCCAAACTCTAGATCCCACACAGTTTGGTTTTGTGAAGGGTAGATCATGCCTGCTCAACTTGGTCAACTTTGAGTCAGTCATCAGAGCTGTGGATGATGGGCAAGGTGGTTCATGCCTTCTACCTTAATCTGGCAAAACTTGATACCATTCCCCATCCCATCAAAATTCAAAAAGAAAAATTCACTTGACATCAACCCCCTATATCACTAACTGGGTGCAAACTGGATACAGATAGGACCCCAGATGTGTGAAAAGTAGCTGACTCTTCAGACACCCGATTAGTCAGGTCCCACAGTCCCACGAGTTCCTGTCCTGGGTGTTTTTCCCTGTTTTATCTACTACGTCTCCTGTCTAGCAGGCAAAAGGGACTCTAGCTGAAGTTATTAGGATTAATTAAGTACAAGAACTATTATGGGCTCCCAAGTGATGTTGACATCCTACAGAATGGCCTCTCAAGAACCATGACCAGTGCGGCCTCAGCAAAAAAAATGTAATGCCTCCAAAAAAAAAAAAATATCGGTTCCCATGAAAAACCACGGTTCCCATGAATTACCATGACAAGTAGTCCCATGTATGGTGAGAACATGCACACAGATCTGGAAACACAGGTTGACAGCAACCTCCCACTGAGCATTCATCACCCATATCCTTCTTGGTCAGAAAGTCCAAGAAGGGACCTCTCTCTCACTCATTGTTCATTTCTATCATCATATCATGCATCCATCAAGCATAAAATCAGTACACCCAAGTACACATAGCAAATAGGGCCTTACCTCACAAAGAGGATCCTGAGCCTTACTCTAAAACCTATGTTTATTGGACAGACTCTCAAAACTTTCAGGCGATCTCTGCTTGACTTATACCAGCCTGATCTCTGCTTGACTTACAAAAGCATGTCCTGCAGCTCCCTGTTAGCTGTTGTACCCTCTACCTCCCAACCACCCTCACCTAAACATGCACCAGGCCATCAAGACTCAATTGACACATTTTGCAAAACATGCAACATGGACAGTAAGATATGCCATGCAGGACCCAGCATGCTATGGAACAGACTTAGCATACATGATAAATTTGGCACAGAGACAATCCACTATCTTAGAGCAAGTGAAGAAACTATGGAAACAGAAACTGCCAGGGCAGGATAGCAAGGTAATGGCTCCACTAACAACATGAGTCTTTTTGGGGAGGGGAATTGGCACTATGGGTATTGTTGTATATGGATGGCCTTTCCCCAGCCCCAGGACCCCCAGTTTAAAACTAGACCTGTGAACCTATCCTGATGAAATATGATTTAGTTTTGTAGCAAGAATGTTAAAAAAATATGATAAGAAAATATTGCACTTTTGCCATTTGAGCATTTAAAATAATATTGTAATGTATATGGGTTTGCTTTGTTTTTGATTCATTTAGCCTTAACTGTAATACATAATAAACAAACCTGTCACCCACAAACATGTTGTTGCAGTTTTTTAAAGCAGTTTTCCCAAAACCAGCCCCAAAACAACTTTGTGTGTCTTCTTCTGACTGTAAGTCTTGACTTCAACAGTCCTTCATTCACCAACAGTCCATAACAGTAAAATTATTTTTTGAGCATTTGGTTCAGTTTTTTCATTTTCTGTTGTTCAGTTCTTTTCCTTTTTAATTAGTAGAATATGATTTTTTTTCTTCAGGATTTTTATGCCTTCAGATTTCTTGCATTATTTATGTTTTTTAAATATTTTTTTGCTTACTTTTTATCAGTTTTTTTACTGTTAATTGCATTTTTTCAGACATAGCTCTCATTGAGAGCTCTTTTTACAGAAGCTCCAGATTTTTAACAGAATATTAGATTTTTTTTTAGTGCTTTTTGTCAGTTTTGTCCTCCTAACTTTTTGGTATGACAGTCAGAAATTATTTATTTTTGGTTTTTTTCTTTCTAGCTGTCAATTCATGGTCAAAATCATAAACACTCAATTATTCATGCTATAGCAAAATTATTATTTCAGAGATCTTCAGACTTCATATAGTTCAGAAAATTCATACTTCATCCCTCATTATTTGTTTATTTGTCCTATTAAGGCTTTATCAATATGCTTTGCTGTTTTTGGGTTGTTGCATTGTCTCATTTTGTATTCATTGCTCAGATTTCTTGCTGTTTGAGACAGGTTGTGTGACTCTTGTAGCTTTGCCAACTCACAGATTTTTTTCCCTTGCCCATATTTCTTTCTCCTTTAAAATATAGTTTGGAAAAGCTGCATTTGTTTTTCCTTCTCATTCTTCTCTGTGTCTGTGATTACATCCTTCTTTAACACAGACCACAACTGTTGCCATCAGCAACCTGTATTGACTTAATAAAGGTTTTGGGTGAATTCTGCCACCTTTTCCTAGTCATTAAACTTCAAAAATTAAACTTGGCTAACCCAGCGGTCATGCTTCTTATAAATTATCACGAAAGCAGTTGATTTCCCATTCAAGTAGATAACCATATGTATTCTCTGGACTCAGAGCTGATGGGTGTGGCTAGGGTGTTGATTTTATGTCCAATCCTTTTTGTTCAGCCTGCATATATTATTTCCCACGTGTCTCTACTCCTACTACTCATTCACATGTGTAAGGGCAGCAGATCTTACTTTGCTCTAGGACCCCCCATTCAACTATACATATCCTATTGCAGCAATTCTAAAAGAGTTTCTGAAGTTAGATCAGTGGTATAGTTAGAGGGCCTTCTTTACTTTAGGACAATGCTAATCAGCCTGAACATCAAAAGTACATGTGAAGGGGAAACCATAGTGATTGTCCAGTAGCCAGCACTCTGATCTTAGGAAGGGGAGGGGGATGTGAGATGAGACTTGGTAGTGAGACACCTGGTGGGACTAGTGGAATCACACTGCAAAATCACACTTTAGTCTGCTAGACTGTACAGGAGCTGGTTTGTAGTGCCTGATAGCATACATATTATTATGACTCCATTTGTGCCCGCACTCACGCATGCATGCACACCCCTAGGGGAAATGAAAAGAAGCCTAATATACGCAAGTCATTTTTTCCTCTCACAAGTCTCACTTTAACACTGTAGCAGTCAGCACCAATAAGGTCATTTCTGCAAGAAGAGTGGAAAAACACCCAATCGTGGGCAGAAATAAACAAGTCTATAGCAATCATGGTAGTATGGAAGCACATAGTATCCTTTGTTACTGGCAATCAGTGAAACAAACTCCCAAAAATGTGTGTGTGGTTGAAGCAGACTTTAAAGTATGCCATAGTTTGAGGTGTGGTACAGTTAAGCTTAACACATTCTGGCTTCATGGAGCAGAGGTATGACACCTCAACCTGACCCATTTAATCCAGGAACCACTGGTGACAGTAGCACTCAAGGATCTGACAAGGAAAGGGGGGGTGAATGGCTAATGCTGTCTCACTCACCTTGGAGAAGATGATCCACCTATTGAAGAAGTACGTGTGCAGCATGTAGCACACTGGGTTAAGGCTGTGCTCTTGGTAGCCTTCACTGTCGTATGTGCTAATGAATGTGCCTGGGGAAGTCACTGCAAGCTGTTATGATAGTGAGGGTGCATTCCTGATGCCAGGGTGTGGCTAGGGATTAAGCTAAAGCATCCGCAACATTTGTATTATAGATAATACTGCTTTGTGGGGCTAGGTTACTGAATGATTCTTTGGCCTGGGAACAGTTATAGTCTGATTTGTGGGAGTAAACTCAGACCCTCTCACTGTTGGAATGATGGCTCTCTTTAGCTGCACTAGCAGAAGGGAAAGGAGCAGGCAGTGAGCGAGATAGCCTTCCTGGTCTCCTGGAAGACAGTATGTCTAATAATCTCTTGCCTCCACTGGTGGTCACTAATAGGCCATTGCAGTGTGAGTATGAATAACTGAATATGTGAAGGGGGCTGGTGGTTGGTAGGCATGAAGGGCTAAAATCAGCTAGGGGAAAAAATGAAATTCAGCATGGTATTGCATATTAGTTAAGTGTTAACCTATGGGTTTTTATTACCTGGTTTTGCTTCCTTTAGAAATACAATATGTGATTATGTCACAACCCTTGCTTGTTGGGCAAAGCTAATATGGTACTGAGAACATGATGGTTGTACTTATCACTTCTTTACTACCACAAAGAGCAAATCTCAGTCTCTCCTTCTTTAAGGTGCTAGGGGATTATAAAAATGATTCATCTTTAACTGGACCTGATCTGATGATTTTGTACTAAATTCAGTGCAGTATCACATTAAGTCAGATACCTTACTTTGCTCTTTCTTCTTGTTACTCTTTTCATAACTGTCACTTCTACCATTTCAGATACACCTTTTTCTCTTTTCTGTCAGAGGTTACGTTCTCCTGCTGCCATATAATGAAGTGACTTCCCACTCCCTCTTTCTACCTGTTTTCATTACCTGTTGTTCCACTTTTTAAGCTCTGCAATAAGCAGACCTCGGCTTTTACTGTCTCACTTTTTGTAGCAGGCCAATATGGCTTCTCCTAAATAACTCTCACTCTCCTCTCTTTTTCCAGTTAGCTATTTTACTTATCTCAACTTCCCATTTAGCTATTTTACTACCTATCTCCTCACCTGACATTTATAAGAATATAGTTTGTCTGAGATGTGTTAATTTGTGTTTTTTTACTTTATTTCTCTCCCTCCAGGACAAAGAATTAGGCCCACAAAGGGATATATAACAAATTGATGAGCCATCATTTGAAACTGATCTTTACCCCACACAGCTCAGTTAAATAGTATTTTCTGACATAATCTACCTTACTACTTTTTTAAAACATGGGCAGGATGAGCAATGTCCTTCAAAACAGTATGACTTTTGCGGACTAAAGATGCCACTCTTTTAGTGGGGAGAATAAGGTAGCATTACAGCTTTTCTTTTTATTTACTGGTCCATCTGTTTTGTATGCAGTAATTTGGGAAAGTGTTTGTTAAAACATTTGAGGTATCCTTAAAGAGGCCCACTCAGACCCTTAGTTCAGCCCAAGGAAGGATGGGTAATAACTGGCTTTAGCCTCGCTGAACACTTACTGGAAACCACAGGGATTTCATTTTACTGAGTCCCTGCTTTTGATTTGCTGTAATTTGCATTGTGCTTGAATTTAACCTCGCTGTAGCTTGATCAAGATCCATTATCGTGAACCCTGAAAGTTGATTGACCAGTAATCCTAAAAATGAGCCATGATGACTTGAAGCATTCATATGAGAAAAGGTACTCCTAGAAAGAATTTAGAGGCAGTTTTGAGCAGTAATAGCAGCAGCCATTTGTTTTAACTTGAAATCATGGTGTTAGTAGCTAAAATAGTGTCTGTCCACTAAGAACTTAGGCAAAGTTTGTTAATTTCACCAGTGTTCTTTTACTTGTGATTGCTGTCATGGTGGAATTCTACTTTAACTGGTGTAAAGTACTTATTTCCCAGACTAAAATTCATATGTTGTGGTAAGTGTAGCGTCTTATTCTCCATGGAGTCCCCAATGTCCATAACCTAACTCAAAAGCAGATTTTTAATCATATTTTTCTCCTTCGAAACAAAGTCATGTTTCAGTGTAAATGGATATTTTGGTGTGTATACTAAAAGAGTTTAATATATTTCCTGGGGATGACTGTGCTACCTTTAACTTCTTCTCTTAAAGTACACCTGAAATTTGTATTAAAATCATTCAATACAAATTCAAGTTTGCCTCAACTTTTTTAATAATATCAATGAAAAACTGTGGTTTAGTTTGGTAATTAACCTAATATAGACTGTGGGTGAGTTCAGGAAGAGTTCATTAATGTGTAACACTAGGCTTCATCTATAAACCGCTAACATTTAGAACAGCATTATTATAGCAATAACCCATGCCTGGGTGTGGGTAATGCTGGATTTACCCACGGCAAAGCCAACCGTGGGTAAATCTAGCATTACCCACACCCAGAAGTGGGTTATTGCTATTATACAATGACATTATTTAAAAAAAGAAATAATTACTTTTCTTAAATAATGGCATTGTATAATGCCTCTTTACTGCCCTTCCGCAGCTGTCTGGTATTCTGCGGCAGTTCTGATGTACTGCATGCCCTCGCAGTACATCAGAGCTGTGGGCAAAAGCAACGGAGAACGCAAGATCTCTGTTGCTTTTTTTTACTGTTTCGCTATGTTAAATGGGTTTAACATAGCGAGACAGCTTTAAAATAAGCAACCGAGATCTCCGTTGCTTATTGTAAAGCTGTCTCGCTATGTTAAACCCATTTAACATAGCGAAGCAGCAACGGAGATCTTGCGATCTCCGTTGCTTTTTTTTTTTTAAAAACTGTCTCGCTATGTTAAATGGGTTTAACATAGCGAGACAGCTTTAAAATAAGCAACGGAGATCTCCGTTGCTTTTTTTAAACCTGTGTCGCTATGTTAAACTCTTTTAACATAGCGAGACAGTGTTTTATACTAACGGAAAAAGTCCGGGTGACCGGACCTTTTTCCGTTAGTATATTGAGGGATTTACAATGGGCACGCTGGTTGGGCTGGCCAATCAGCGTGCACGTTTTAGGGGAGGAATTGTATAATACTAAATAAAACAATAAAAGCACCATGGCACCAATAAGTGTGACGTAACAGAAAACTCCTTATGCCTCATTTGCTCTGGCAATCATCTCTAAATAACTTGGTACTTCAGCTACAGATCATGAAAATATTGCCTTATATAGCTGCTCTGCATAGTGTCTAAGGAGGTAGTCAGTGGTGCCTTTGGCGTCATCCCTCAAAACACTATCCAACAAAGACAGATTTTATGACATAGGTTAAATGAGAGGGAACAGTCTGTCCCACTGGGACTATACCTCCTGGACAGTCAGGATCATATTTTGGTGTGCGTCTTCACTCCTGCTGCCTTCTTAAGATTATCCCAGCCTCTAGTGTCCAGAATAACCGTATCTAATCCAGTTCTAACAAAGCTTTAACTTTTTAAGGGTTAGATTTACGATGTAGATTAGGAAAATGCATGAAGAAAGGTTGCATCTTTACTTACTCCTTCTTCCTTTCTCAGACTAATCCAGCCCTAAAAGTCCAAGTGAGTGTAGCCTGAGCCCTGAAACGTAACTGTAGAATGATAGAGTTATGAGAGTACTAAGTGATGTGCTTGAGTGAAGGCTGTATCTTCACCCTCACCTCCTCTGAAAGGCAAGTCTTTGGTTTGAAGAACTATAGCTATACCAGTCATTTAGACCCCCCCCTCCCCACCCCAAATAAAGCTTAAGCCTTTACTTACAATGCATCCATAAGTGTAATCCATTCCTCAGACCTAAGCTAAACCTTAAACCTTGGCTCAGCCATTACGACTGTGTGTGTAGTTTGGGTTACATATGGGAATAGTAACCCATATTACTCAGAGTTAGATCGCTGTTACAGTCTGTGTTTGGTGTTAAGGAAACAGTTAGGACCACTGTGTGATAATGACAGTAGAAGAGTTTGGGTAGTGATTATATTCATACATATATTCATACATAGCTCATTGTGCTTTCAGAGAACATTTCCTCAATTTTCTTCTATGGGGAAAAGGTGGTTAAGCTGTGAGGTTCATCCAAGAACTTCATTTTATATTGATCTGTATTTCCCAGTTAAACCATTAAGTTCATTCCATTCAGCTATTATTAGTTTACTACAGAAAAACTTTATAGATAACTTTTTGAGGATCTCCTTGAACTGTTTGCTTCTAGAATGCATCTTAATATACAGAATTATAATTGTTTTTCATAGATTCTTACCTCTTACCAGTTTACTTACTTCTATTCATCATCTCAGACTTCCATTTGCTTGTAGTTTCTTATACATATATATAAATGTGTCTCCTCAGTCATTTAGCATGCTCCCTTTGGGAACAGTAGACTAGCAATATAGTCACAATTTTAATTTTTGATTCACAGAATGACCTTCTGTCACCAGGGATTTACATTGGGAAGGATCCACTATGTGACACCAGCTCGGACTCCTCCAGGTGTGTTAGCAGAAGTAATGCAGATGTGTCATGTGGAGGGGCAGACACTGAACAACAGCTGGCACGGAAGAGAAGTGACACTTCCTCTCATGAGATGGACTCAGTGAAACAGCATCAGGCCTTCCTATCCAGGTATGATGTTTCCAGTAATCAATTGATAAATAAAGTCGGTTGGTTTCCAAAGCTGTACAATGAAAGAGTTTTCTGTTATGACTGAATTCAGTTTACATTAACAAAAGTAACATAAGCATCATGTAGCTTACTGACATGCAGTGGCATATGCATTCACATTTCATGAGTTTTTGTAGTAGCAGAAGAGCAGAGTGACAAGTCAACCAGTACAGTCATATTAGCTGTTTGATGATTAACCGGAGCCTCTGCTGATTGCAGTTTCTATATGTAGTATGTGGTTGTCCTGTGGTGTGAGTACTGAGATTCAGTAATTGGATCAGTTTTGAAACTTAGTATTTAAAACATGGTGATACAGACAAATAACACAGGTTATCAGTTACAGTTTTGGGTAATGTTATAGACGTAGTATTTGCATTAGTTTATAACAGTGAAACATATATTAATCAAGATAGTTATACATGTATATATTTATATAAAAGACTCTAGGTTCATCTCTGCCCATTCAAGCCTGCACATTGGTCTCTAGCCCTGTTCTGCTCACACCATTTGCTAACCATAGATCTGAGGTTGTCAATTTTTATTAATTCCTCAACATATCCGACTTGGCTGCTCTTTTACAACTCGCGGATACTACAAACTCTCAAGCTCCTCCCTTACCCACAACACAGCAGTCCCCTCTTTCCCCAGATCTTGTTTGCTGCCATTGTGTACAGCAGCGGTCACTGCAGCTCTCAGGCTTTTATTTAAAAGATAATTTATCTTATTATATATATACTTTCATCAGAACTTCATTTTTCACTAAGTTTCTCTTTATCCTCCCTTTACCTACCTATTTATTATAAATCTTTGTGATTATCCTTTTTCACTTTCTTACCATTTGGTAGCCCTTGTTACCATTGTTGGTAACTTACCTCTTACTGTTTTTGGTCATTTTCATACCATTGTTGGTATCCATTTCTTCCTATCTTTACTGTATTTAAAAAACCTCTTCTTTCTTTAAAGTGGGATTTTTCCAATGTCTCTGGCTGTTTCAAATGGCAGCTAAACCATAAGGTTTTTAAAAGTGTGACAAATGTGGGCATTAAAATCCATTGTCAGATGCCCATGATTTATGTGTTTACTGCTTGGTTCTTGACCATTTGCAGTCTTCCTGTTTCATTTGTAAAGCTGAATTCCAGAGCATTGGTAAACAGGAAAAATAAACTTATTCTCAAGGGCCTTCTTCCTTCTGCCTTTGGAGAATCACTTACTGGAGCTCTAACCTCCAAGCCAGATAAAAAAGAAGTCAGGAAAATACATTTTGAACAACCCAGCTCCTCTCAGTCCTCTTCGGATCTGACTTCGGAACCACTTAAGAAAACTTGAAAAACTTTGGATCCTAAAGGTAAGTCTTCTGATCTGACTTCTTCAGATACCAGATCTGTATCACTGGATCTGTCTCATCCTGAACCAAAACAGATGCCTAGGAGTAGATATGCGTCTTCCTTGGATCCTGTACCCTCTTGGCTGCTGTCCCCATTATTCAAGATCACCTTCCATAGTTTCTTCCCATTCCCCAGAAGTCTCACAGAAGTTGATGTAGACAGAATGATGAGGACGTTTCTCTCAACACAAATTCAGATGGGAGTTCTTCCAGCTTCTACCCCATGAGTACACAGACCTTTACCAGTACAATCCCCACCAGTTTTGGCTCCTTCTCCGATCCGCCCTTTGGCTTCAGAGCCCTTGGATCTGAAACTTCCACTGCCATCTGTTTCTGATCTGAAGATGGTTTTATCTTCGGATCCAATATCTATTTTTATTTTTATTTATTTTATTTTACATTTGTTGACCGGGCTGGTCTAACTGGATATATGTCCATTTTCAGTAGAGGCCCTGGGAGAAAAGCTCCACATAAGTAAAATTTTTAGCAACTTCAGAGTGCTCTGGTTCCAAACATGTTGGAGTGGGAGGACTCTTGGAAAGAAGCATTGTTGTCAGATCCAAGGTGTCAGAGTCAACTCCAAAGCTGTCGGAGCTGTCTCTACCCCTTGGAGCCTCAGCATTCAATAGCTTGATTCTGACTTCTGCCTCTGGTGGTGTGCGTTTGAGTCAGAGGAAGCCACCAGTCCAGAAGCATGTCTTCTTAGGTCCTACAGCTTCCTTCTCCCTGGGGCATTCTGCCTTTGAGATAGTAGAGAGGGCATTCTCTACTAGGGGTCAGATGGCTCCTCCCCCTCGGATTTTCCCTCTGGATCTCAGATGTCTTTGTGTCATGACCCTCAACATTCTACTCCACAGGGATATCCAGCCCAAAGTCTCCAGGCTACCCTAACATGGTAGCTTCTTTTTCTTCTTCTTTCGGCTGCTCCCATTAGGAGTCGCCACAGCAGATCAATTGTTTCCATTTCTTCCTGTCCTCTACATCTTGCTTTGTCACACCAACCGCTTGCATGTCCTCTCTCACCACATCCATAAACCTTATTTTAGGCCTTCCTCTTTTCCTGTTACCTGGCAGCTTCATCCTTAGCATCTTTTTCCCAATATACTCTGCATCCCTCCTAAGCACATGTCCAAACCAATGTAATCTTGCTTCTCTGGCTTTGTCTCCAAACCTTCCAACCTGGGCTGACCCTCTACTATACTTATTCCTAATCCTGTTCATCCTCGTCATACCAAGTGCAAATCTTAACATCTTCAACAATGCCACGTCACGCTCTGACTCCTGCCTTATTGTCAATGCTACTGTCTCCAACCCGTATAACATAGCTGGTCTCACTACCCTCTTGTAGACCTTCCCTTTCACTCTTACTGGTACTCGTCTGTCACAAATCACTCCTGACACTCTTCTCCACCCACTCCATCCTGCCTGTACTCTCTTCTTCACCTCTCTTCCACACTCACCATTACTCTGAACTGTTGATCCCAAGTACTTAAACTCATTCATCTTCGCCACCTCTACTCCCTGCATCCTCACCATTCCTCTGCCTCCCTCTCATTCACACACATATATTCTGTCTTAGTCCTGCTGACCTTCATTCCTCTTCTCTCTAGAGCATATCTCCACCTCTCCAGGGTCTCCTCCACCTGTTCCCTACTCTCACTACAGATCACAATGTCATCTGCAAACATTATAGTTCACGGGGACTCCTGTCTGATCTTGTCTGTCAACCTGTCCATCACCATTGCAAATAAGAAAGGGCTCAGAGCTGATCCTTGATGTAATCCCACCTCCACCTTAATCGCATCCATCACTCCCACCGCAGACCTCACCGCTGTCACACTACCCTCGTACATATCCTGTACCACTCTTACATACTTCTCTGACACACCCGACTTCCTCATACAATACCACAACTCCTCTCTAGGCACCCTGTCATATGCTTTCTCTAAATCCACAAAGACACAATGCAACTCCTTCTGACCTTCTCTGTACTTCTCCATCAACACTCTCAGAGCAAATATTGCATCTGTAGTGCTCTTTCCTGGCATGAAACCATACTGCTGATCACTAATCATTACCTCCCTTCTTAACCTAGCTTCCACTACTCTTTCCCATAACTTCATGCTGTGACTGATCAGTTTAATCTCTCTGTAGTTACTACAGCTCTGCATATCACCCTTATTCTTAAAAATCCTCTCACTTTCCAAGATTTCATTAAACAATCTAGTTAAAAACTCCACTGCCATTTCACCTAAACACCTCCATGCTTCCACAGGTATGTCATCTGGACCAACAGCCTTTCCGTTCTTCATCCTCTTCATAGCTATCCTTACTTCCTCCTTTCTAATCCACTGCATTTTATAATTCATTATCCGCAATCATCCAGCCTTCTCTCCCTCTCATTCTCTTCATTCATCAACCCCTCAAAGTACTCTTTCCATCTGCTCAACACACTCTCCTCGCTTGTGAGTACATTTCCCTCATTATCCTTTATCACCCTTACCTGCTGCACATCTTTACTAGCTCGGTCCATCTGTCTAGCCAATCGGTACAGGTCCTTTTCTCCCTCCTTAGTGTCCAGTCTTTTATACAACTCTTCATACACCTTATCCTTAGCCTTCACCACCTCTCTCTTTGCCATGCACCTCATCTCCTTATACTTTTGTCTACTTTCTTCATCTCTTTGATAATCCCACTTCTTCTTCGCCAACCTCTTTCTCTGTATACTCTCCTGTACTTCTTCATTCCACCACCAGGTCTCCTTGTCCTCCTTCCTCTTTCCAGATGTCACACCAAGCACCCTTCTAGCCATCTCTCTTACTAGCTCTGCTGTAGTTACCCAGCTATTTGGTAAATCTTCACTGCCACCCAGTGCCTGTCTTAACTCTTCCCTGAACATCACCTCACAATTACCCTTTTTCAATTTCCACCATTTGATCCTTGGTGCTGCCCTCACACTCATCCTCTTCTTCTTGATCACCAATGTCATCCTACAAACCACCATCCTATGCTGCCTAACCACACTTTCCCCTGCCACCACTTTACAGTTTCCAATCTCCTTCTTATTGGCCCTTCTACATATGATATAATCCACCTGTGTGCATCTTCCTCCACTCTTGTATGTCACCCTATGCTCCTTCCTCTTGTTAAAATACGTATTCATCACAGCCATGTCCATCCTTTTCGCAAAATCCACTACCATCTGACCTTCTGCATTCCTTTGCTTAACACCATACCTACCCATCATTTCCTCATCCCCTCTGTTGAAATCTGCTCCAATCACCAGTCTCTCACCCTTGGGTACAGTCATCACCACTTCATCCAACTCACTCCAAAATTTTTCTTTCTTATCCATCGCACACCCAACTTTTGGAGCATATGCACTAACAACATTCATCATTACACCATCAATTTCCAGCTTCATAAACATCACTCTATCCGACACTCTTTTCACCTCCAAAACAGTCTTAGCATACTGTTCCTGCAGGATAATGCCTACGCAATTTCTCCTCCCATCCACACCATGATAAAACAATTTGAAACCACCTCCGATACACCTAGTCTTGCTCCCCTTCCATCTGGTCTCTTGCACACACAATATACCAACCATCCTTCGGTTCATCATATCAGCTAGCTCCCTCCCTATACCAGTCATACTGCCAACATTCAAAGTTCCGACCCTCACTATCACAGTCCTAGCCTTTACCTGCCTTCAGGCATGCCTTCTGCCTCTTCTCCTCCTTCGGTCAACAGTAACCCAATTTCCTCCAGCACCCTGTTGGCCAACAGTACTGGTGGCGGTCGTTGTTAACCCGGGCCTCAACCGATCCGGTATGAATTTCTGTACAGTTTTCTGCATATATGATGTGGCACAATTTTACGCCAGATGCCCTTCCTGATGCAACCCTCCCCATTTATCCGGGCTTGGGACTGGCACAAAGTAATGCAGGTATAATTATCTCTATTGACACTTCTCTGGAACATCCCACAGAAGAAGTCCCTGGGAAGAGGAAGTGCAAGAGGAAGCACTTGGACTCCACTCAGGAGTCAGTCACAGAAGATTGTGATTTTGATGAAGAGGAAGGGTCCCCAAGATCACCACCTGATGACTTCTGATTTGGAGACATTTTAAAGATCCTTAAACAAAGGGGTGGTTAGTCTACCGATAATCCTTCTCAAGAGGAATCAGTATCCCTGGAGGCATTTGGTACAAGTCCATCTGCTTCTTGGGTGACTCCACCTGCTGATGAGCTCATTGATTTGATCTTGCAGTGGGCATGAAAGGAGCCTGATTCTGTTGAGCCAATCCCCGTGAGACCAGATAGGATTCTGGTGCCACCAAAGGGAAGAAACTACTGGAACAAAGGAGTACCAGTGCATGCTATGGTCATAGTGACAGCCACAAAGAAAGAAAGCATCGGCCATAGTTACTCTGTTCATCAGCCTAACAGGAAGTCTAGGGTTTTGGATATATTTGAGAAGCATGTGTATGAATCAGTGACCTTTGCATTCAGGTTTCTCAATTACTTGGTACACTTCATCAGATTACAGAGGGATTTGATCAAAGGAATTTCAAAATCTCTGTCAAGGACCAATACTACAAAGACTTCTATTGCTTCACAGTTGGCAACCCTTCAATTTATTTCCAGTTCATCCATGAGACTCATGTCACATGCATCTGAAGGAGTTTCAAGGGCAGTGGTTTCAGGCACTTCCATTACGAGGCATGCCAGGATGTACTTGTGTGATTTTACAGAGCCCTTCAAGTCATCATTTGTCAATGCTCCCTTTGATAGAAGTTCATTATTTGACCCCAAGATTAAAGACACACTCTACAGGTGTGAGCAAGATGGTAAGACCCTGTCTGCAGTGGGAATATATTTTTCAACTCCTCAAATTCCTTTTTGAGGAGTCAACAAGGTGCTCAAAAAATGTAGTTCAGAAAATACCAGGGTCCATTCCATGATCCAAGCGGAGAGAGTTCCCCCAGTGTCAGAGAGGGGAACTTGAATGGGAGATGCCACCCACGTGGCAGAGGAAGCCCATAGAACCAGGGGTCCGTTGGCTGTTTCTGTGAGAGACCCTATCAGCACTCCTGAAAGGAGGCCCAATTGCTCACTTTTGAAAGCAATCGGTGGTCACTTATCCCTGCACCAGAGAACCTGGCTAGACATTGCAAAAAATACTTGGGTGCAGATGATTATTTCCAGAGGTTACATATTTCCTTTTTCCCTACCCTCTCTGTTAGTAAACAAAATTCCAGATGTTCCACCCAGTCAGAGAAAAACAGCAGCTTTGGAAATACAAAAGCTGTTAGAAAAAAGACCAGAAAGGATCCAGAACTTACTCAAGATTCTTTTTAGTGTCAAAGAAAACAGGGGACTGGAGACCAGTTTTGGATCTCAGCATTCTGAACAAATTGGTTCAAAATACCAAGTTCTGCTTCAGTCCATTTTGCCCTTTCTCCACCAGGACAATGGGATGTGCTCAATAGATCTCCAAGATGTATACTATCACATAAAAATGAATGGACAGTCCAGGAGATATCTACATTTCTGGCTAGGAGCCAGTCATTACCAATTCAAAGTACTACCCTTTGGTCTCACCACAGCCTCTAGGGTGTTCACCAAATGCATAGCAGTAGTAGCAGCTCACTTGAAACTGCAGGGATTCAGGGTGTTTTTATATCTAGATGACTGTCTAACAACCACTTTGACCAAGCATCTTCTGATAGAAACTTGAGTCTATGTACTCCAGATTTGTTCCAATCTAGGAATTACAATCAATCACAACAAACCTCAGCTTCAACCATCTCAGATGTTAGAGATCATAGGGGTCTTATTCAAAACAACATCAATGACAGCTTCTCTCCCTTTGCCAAGGGTTCAAGCTATTCATTTCCAAGTCAAGAGAATAATTCAAAACCCACTACTGCCAGTCAGACTGATTTTACAGACCCTGGGATCAATGCCAGCAGCTATAATTACAGTTTTGTTAGCATATAAGAATTCTTCAATGGGCATTAGCAACTCAGTGGTCCATTCTACATAAACCTATGTCCACTAAGATCAGTATAACTCAGGCATGCAAAAAGTACCTTTGGTGGTGGATTCACTCAGATCAAATATTACAAGGTCATCCATTCATCTTCTCTCAGCCCAAGGCCATAGTGACCACAGACGTTTCCCAGATCAGGTGGGAGTTGGGGCATTTCTTGGGAAAAACTGTCCAAGGCACTTAGTCCCCCGAAGAGACCAACATGCATATCAATGTATGGAAATCAGAGCAGTACTCCTACCATTGCAGGCATTCCAAGACTCACTCCCTTCTGGGACTATTGTGAGTCATACAAACAATATGTCTATAGTATGGTACATCAACAAACAAGGAGGAACCAGATCTTACTCCTTATGTCGAGAAGTTATGAGAGTGTTGCAATGGGCGATCTCTTCAAATCAATTTCTGATAGCAATACACATACCAGGGAAATCCAACGTGATAGCAGACAAGTTGAGCAGGTCCATTCCACTACCGCATGAGTGGTATCTCAATAAGGAAGTGGCAGAAATGATATTTCGCCAATGGGGTCAGCCATGCTGTGACCAATTTGTACCTTCCCTGAACAACAAGTACAGGAGGTTCTTTGCCCTAATCCCCCCAGGGATGTCACTAAGAGATACCCTCCTTTATGATTGCCCCCCAGGCCTCCTCTGTGCTTATCCCCAAACTCCCTTAATCCCCAAATTTCTACAGTAAGCATCCTGATTGAAGAGCAGCGTCATCCTCATTACCCCTTACTGTCCTCGACAAATTTGGTTCCCTTTCCTTTGACCTCATCTAGCTTACCCACCTTGGATTCTGGATCCAGTTCCAGACCTTCTGTCTCACCCAACAGACATGACTCAAATGGACATCTTGGGCCTAAAGCTGACCGCATGTTTTCTCTAGTTGCATTGAAAGCCAGACAACACAAGCTCAACAGTACTCAGGGATATCCTTCCTTAGAGGCCACCCAGGATTCAGGTAGCTGAGGACTCTGTCCCATATGTTGAGGATTGAATGAAAATTGACAATATCAGATAAAGAAGTTATTTACTCACCATAACATTCCATCTGTATTCCCTTTTTTTTCATTCTTCCTCAACTGTCCTCCCATCAGCCCCCTACCATTTTTTTTCAATTGTTGACTTCTGGAAGAATGGAAGGTTATTATATGATCCAAAGTTCCTTCTGTTTGAGCTCCAGATACTGATTTTCCATCTTAAAGCTGTAAATTAATTGCATTATGCAATAAAAAGCAGCAAACAAGATACGGGGTAAGAGGGAGGCTGCTGCATTGTGGGTAAGGGAGGAGCTTGAGAGTTTGTAGTAACCACAAGCTGTAAAAGAACGGCCGAGTCTGATCCAAGGATCAGATCCGAACCCATATGTTGAGGAAGAATGAAAATGGCCAACACAGATGGAATGTTATAGTGAGTACATAACCTATTTTTTCTACAGTCTACAGCTACTCTCATTAGTAAACAGCTCTTCCTTTTTACTTCTTTTCCATCCCTGTATCCTTGTTACACATCCCAGCTGCCTGCTAGTTGCAGCACCACTCTCCAACTGCAGTTTCTAACTTGAGCATGTACCATTTATTTCATATTCTTGTCAACACAGTTAGACAAGAATAGCTCCACAACCTCTGTGGAATATCTTTCCTCCTGTACCCTTTCACCTTCACTTCCACACTACAGGTTCATTTCAACTTTCTATTTTCATTTAAACCCATGGACAATGCTCTGAGACTCAGTTATTGTAGTAAACATTCTGCTGTATTTTGTACATCTGCTTACAAGTCCTTAATACTGGCTGCATTATTTACCACAAATGCAAACGATATGATGCCTATGCTGTATTGTATACTGCATTTACCAGTGAAATGTACAGTGGATACTTAAAAGTTCTACATTTCATTTATATAAATTTAATAAGTAGCCTGGTAGAAGGTATTATTTGATTGATGGAAGATGATATTACTTTTATTTTTTTAACTCACATCCCATGCCAGAGGCAGCAAAGGAGTGCACTTTAATTTATAGTTTCAGCACAGTGCTAAAAAATTCATTCACATTTTCCTTATAATATAGTTATGATGGGCTAGGTATACATATGTAATGTAATATACTAATCATCAGTCTGTATACAATATTTATAGGATTACATATGCAGTGTAACATAGTATGGTGGTGCTCATCAAAAAAAAAAAAGATGTAAATAGTTGTATCTATATCTATTATCTTAAGAAGGTAGATATATTTATGAATTAATCCAACAGGATTCCTACATGATTCAGTTAATAGAACTAGTTATATAATTAAATGGTGTATAAAACTGAGGGCTGCAGCTCTACTAAACCAGAGTCGACCTCTCATAGAGAGGAATAGTTGCCTGAAACAATGATTCTTTGGTTCTAACCAGAGAAGATGACCTCTCAGGGAGGGGAGGGGAGGAGCCATGGTTGTCTGGAACATCATTTCTGAGTGTTCTGCTGCAGTCAGGGCCAGATTAAGGCGGGTGCTATTGATGCTGCAGCATTAGGCCCATTCCTGAAATAGGCCCAGATGAAAACAGACAAGAATTTTCCGGAAGCTGAACAGTTTTTCTTTGCTATATTAACCTCAAAATAATTCTTAGAATGAAATTTGGAGTCTGACTTTCGGACGCCAATACACAGCATTTCTTATTATACAGTTACTATTATTCTTTGCGATGTGACATAATTACAGCGTCATTGTGTTTATTGTTAACCAAAGATTTCAAGTTAATGCTATCAATTTTAAGTTAAACAGTTTACTTTGTGATATGTTTCATACTGTTTCACGTACACTTGCTATGGCGTCTCAACTCAGTGGATGGGATAAAGTGAAAAAGAAAAGGAAAGAAGCAGCAGAAAAAGAAAAGCTTTTTGCAGAAATTCCAAAATTGAGTTCATACTTCAGAGTACGAGCATCTTCATCTCAATCGTCTGCGTTGGATGCAATTGCAAGTTCGAGTGCTCCTGAAGACCAGGCCAAGCAAGATGAACCTGTGGAGGCAAGAGAGAATAAAGAGCGGGAAAGTTCAGCAAAGAGAGAAGATGTGAAAGGAGACACTATCGCTGAATAACTAGTGCTGATGCTGAAGGCTTTCACCAATGATTTTAGACAGTGGAGTGAAATTGATGCTGACACTCAAGAATATTGGGCCAAGAATGGTCCAAAAGACTGCCAACAGACTGAATCGAAGTTTGAAGAGAATGCCAGATGATACCCAGGCGAGTCGTTCCAACGTCGATGCACAAAGACCTTCTTCGTGCGTACACATCCACTCAATGGTGAAAAATCCTGTAGACAATGGTTGTGCTACTCGCCTTTGACAGGGAAGGTGTTCTGCTTTGCATGCAAGTTGTTCGGCGGCAGTGCTGTTCAAGCGACCAAGTTAGTTTCTGGCGGTTTTGACAACTGGAGGACAGGCGAATCCAGAATAAAAATGCATGAAAGCAGTGATGGTCATCACAAGGCTATATTGTCCTTTGCGAGCCGACAGAGGGAGGCCAGTCGTGTTGACTACCTAGCTGCCAAACAGGTCGAGGAAGAGAGGTGTTACTGGCCCCAGATTCTGAAGCGGCTCATCGACATTCTGATATTCCTAGCTGAGCCTGGTCTTACTATAAGAGGTGCAGATGAGATCATAGGTTCTGCTCATAATGGTAACTACCTTGGCATCACTGAGCTGTTGGCGGATTAGCAGAGTATGATACTCTGCTGGCTAGCCATATTAGAAAGTATGCAAACCATGGGAATGGTCACATTTCCTATTTGTCATCCACAATTTGCGAGGAGCTGGTAAAGCTCATGGGACAAAAGGTACAGGACCCCATCCTGAAAGAAGCCAAGGAGGCAAATTATTTCTCTGTCTTGACCGACTCGACACCTGACGTATCACCACTTGATCAGCTAATGATTGTTATCCAGTACATTCTGCCATCGGGCCCAGTTGAACAGTTCCTGACATTCATGCCTATGATGATCAGACACATGGTGGAGCAAATGACTAGCATACCTCTGAACTTTCTAAAAGAAAAAGGCTTGGATATTGCTAACTGCAGAGGCCAGTCATATGACAATGTGTCAAACATGTCAGGACGGTACAATGGTGTCCAGGCAATTGTGAAGCAAGAATGTAAATATGCCGCTTTTATTCTATGCTGCAACCACAGTCTAAACCTGGTAGGAGATCAGGCTATTGAAAGCTGTGGTGGCTGTACCAGATTTTCGATTTGTCAATGGGACTATATGTATCCTGTCTGACTCAACATATACGCTGGGCAGCGACTAAAAAATGCTGCGCTGGCTCAACGCCAAGTTTTAGAACCCGATGGTGTGAATGTGCAGATGCAAAGCACTGGTAGAAGGGTGGAAGAGCATTCAGGAAGTCCTGGATGAGCATGCGGCAGATAAGGAGCAGAAGGCAGATATGAGAAATCAGGCCGAGGGATTTTTGCGCAGGATGGATGAACTTGAGACAGCAGTTATGGTGACTGCCTGGAATGATATCCTTGGCCATCTTAACAGTACGAGCATTAGCCTCCAAGTTCCTACAGTCAGCCTGAATATGGCAACTGGCTTGATGGCATCACTGGTCGACACGGTTCAGTTTGCATGGGACAGATTTGACGTAAATGAGCAGATGGCGACCGAAAAGGTTCAACATGGCGAATACAAGACCGAGCAGTGTCGAGGCCATAAGTGAAAGTGAATGCCTGATGAAGGAGCTGCAAATGAAGCAGACCTCAGCCCAAGGGAAACGTTCAAAACTCAGACATATCTGGTCATGATCAACAGTCTGTTAGCTGAACTGGAAAAGCGGATGAAGGCTTATGATGATATTTGTAAAACATTTGGATTTCTCTCGGAGCTAACGTCATTTAGCATTGTGCAGATCAAGGACAAAGATAAGAATCTCGTTTCCTCATATCCAGATGACTTGGAAGACACACTGGTGGCTGAGCTGATACAGGTTGCTGCATTTATGTGGACTCAAAAACCGGTAACTGTGAATGAATCAGCAGAGTTTACCATGTACAAGCTTTTGTCATCGTTGAATCTTTCTCAGACATTTCCAAACATTGAGATTGGGTTGCGCATCTATCTGTGCATGATGGTGTCTAATGCCTCTGGCGAGCGGAGCTTCTCAAAGTTGGGAATAGTCAAAGGAGAGTTGTGGTCCTCAATGGGACAGGAAAGGCTAAGCATGCTGGCGCTTATGAGCATTGAGCATGAGCTGCTGCACAGCCTTGACTTCACTAACATGATCAAAGAATTCTCGCTTGCTAAGGCTCGAAAAACAGCAATATAAGTAAGCAGCACTAGCGCAGTAGTAAGAGTGACAATGTGCCTAGGTAGGCTAGGTTAAGTTGATCTGGTTTAGCCTTTTCTGCAATAAGTGCACTTTTCAGACAACTGCTATTGAATGTTGATGTTACATAGCTTGATGTTAATCTCGAGTTGTTACGATAATACGTCAACACATTGTTATTATTATTCATGTTCAATAAAGGCTGGCTGGTTGTGTCACAAGCAATTAAGGCTTCTTGGTCGGTTTGAGTGCGCATGTACAGTGAGTGTCAAATGCACATTCACCAATGCCGAGAAAAAATAGGCCCTTTTTGCGCTGCAGCATCAGGCCCAATTTGGTCTTCATCCAGCCTTGGCTGCAGTAAGAAAGAATCACTGTGGATTATTGTAAGAAGACCTGGACATCCCCTGTAAGGAATCCAAAGAAGCGAGACTCCACAGAAAAGCATCTATATGCAATGAATCGTGATTCCTGCTTCTTGCCAATTCAGAAAGGAATTATTTGGCTGTTTTGAAAGTAATTGTTGCCCTGTTTGTGGAGCATTCTGGGACTTTTTGTATGATTTGAATGTTATTTTAGTGTAGATATTGTGTAACAAAGAGTCTCCTCCACTGCTTTTTCTATTATTATGAAATAAAATATAAACATTTTTGGTAGTCGTCGGACGTTTGATGTATCAATATACTGCATTGGCTATATAGATATGAATACACATCATGTATGGGTTCACTGGATTTAGTTGAACTGTGACATTAAACCAAAGCTCTTTAACATATTACACTGAATTCTCATTCAGTGAACTGCTGGAGGTGGGAATGTGGAGGACCTCCCCACCCCCTCCCCTTTTCAGACACATATTAAAGACCCCATCCATGGTGGAGAAAGAAAGTGGAGAACTTGATAACCCCTCCCTCCAGCCCCATGTTAAAGCCCATTTCCAACTTTCATTTGTTGGGATTTAATACATTATTTTTGCCGAGCCGTGGCAGTTCAACTATTAATATATATCCACCTATAGATATGTATTATGAGAAACTCATACATGTGTAATGTGACTGGAATTATTTTAACATTATGCTGAAATGTTGCACTCTCATATTGCAAATGGGGCAAAATATGGGCAAAAATTCATACACAAGTAATACCATTTTATAACAAGTAAATAATGCCTTGAACCAGCCCACACACTGACTTTCAATACACATGCTTGGTCCCCCCTTCCCAATGAATATATGTTCACTGACCAACAAAAATGAGGGTAGCAGTTTTGTTGACCAATATGTTAATCAACCAGGGGGCATGGAAAACTGAGATCTGGGAATGCTCAGGATTAAGAATCCTCACTTTTTTCCCATTGCTGTATAATCTTATTAGAATATACATTGCTGTGGGGGTATTCCTCAATTTACAAGGTGTTTTTGCAGGAGTTCTCAAATATGTTGTTAAAAGGTTGGGAATTTTAAATGTTTCTTTATGTTGTGCTGTATTGGAATATTTTCTGATTACTATAAAGTCTGCTCTTCAATTTTTCCCTTGGAACTAGACAAACTTTCAACTTAAGCACTCAAACCATTAATTTCACAGCCCAGCACTTGCTCAAAACTCATAGCAAGCACTAATTAACCCTAGCACTAGACCCCCTATACTGTCCAGAAGGACAAGGCTCTCTATTTGTCCCTACCAGCTAATCAGTAAAACAGCTCACTTTACCTAGTCTGGCATGTCCAAAGGGCAGTTTCAAGTGTACTTTCCAGTCCAACTGGTGAATCTGGGCATTTTGAGGCAATGTTACAACTGCCTCATGTACACAGACAGCTCTCTCCTCCTACCACCAAGCACTAATATGCGAGAGATGCAATTATACAGCCAAACTGGAGGCAAAACTCTCTCAACCCAAGACTGGAACTGACAGTCAAGAGGATAAGGAAAATACTTGCAGCTTTCCACCAGTCGCACATAGACCTACTAAACCAACACCAGCAAATAACACACATAAATACACGAAAACATACTCGGAGTCTCTAAATAAAAATCTGCAAAAGCAACAGAGACCTCCAAAGCAGACACTCAAGCAACCTCCACACCCCATCACACACCATGAAACACACTTCACATAATCAGTGTGCCACAATCACAGCCCTTAAGGCAAAATAACATACCCAACACACTAGTAATAGGTGACTATATAGTCAGGCACACTGACGTCCCACTCACTAGGCTGAATAAGGAGAAGGTTACTGTTAGCTGCCTGTCGGGTGTCAGGATCCGCCACATAACACAAGCACTCAGGTCACTCCAGAACAAGTACAAATATGACTTTGTCATTGTCCATGTTGGTATGAATGACCTGAGCCATACTTCCATGGACTACATGAAAAGAGACATGGAAGAGCTCTGTGATCATGTAGCCCAGGCCAGTATGACCCAGACCCTGAGTAGCATCCTGCCCTTACCAAGAATGATGCCATAGTATAAAGAAAAAATTATCAATTTCAACAACTGGCTAAGTTTCTGGTGTCATTCAAAGGGGATCCAGTATCTGTCCACCTGGGATGACATGCTCGATAAGCCACGTTGCTTCGCAAGAGTTGGCTTGCACCTGTCACCCTTAGGCTTTCGAATACTGGCAAGGCTTTTGCCACCCCCATAGTGCCTTTTTAGGCAAGGCTCAAAAGACAAACCTACCACTGTAAATAGCACAAGTAACCAAAAACTGAGGGTAATGCTACTCAACGCCAGAAGCCTAAACCTCAAAATGCTTGCACTCGAGGCACTCCTCACTATGGAGAGCATCGATATCTGTGCAGTAACAGAAAGCTGGTTTAAGGCTCCAGAAAGCAACCCAGCACTACCAGGCTATAACTCATACCATACCTTTTGACCACAGAACCCGGACCGAAACACAAAAGGTAGGGGTGTATCCATATTCATCAAGGATACTCACACCTCCAGGTTAGTGACACAGCACAATGTCTCAGAGATCATCCATGTGCAACTAACAATGGGCAAAACTGCAATTCAAATTGTAGCTTGCTGCACATTATCCACCATGACCCAGAACCCCCATTCCGCATCTCTGGAGACACTGGAAAATATCTAGGTCCTACCAAATGCCCTAATATTGGGTGATTTCAACTACCCAAACATTAACTGGAAGAAGTATTCAAGTACTAACTCCCTTGTTGAAGTTTAAAACACTTAATATTGAAAATGAATACTTGAATGAGTGTGTGAATAGGAAGATAGTCCCTAAGGGACTAAGGGTATGTAAGTACCCGAATAATGTTGAAGCTGGGACAGAATTTCATGATGAATTAAAGGAAGTATTTAATCAATGTGGTTTGGACATTCTAAAGTTAATAATAAAAGAAAATAATAGAATGCAGGAAGACTTAAAATCAGAAATAGAAATATTAGATGGATCAATCAAGGGAGACTTGATATTTGAAATTAGGGAAGAAAGAGAAAAGTACAACAAAATAAAAATGGACATAGATGGAAAATGTTTTGATATAGTTGAAAGGAAAGTAAATAAACTTAAGAGAGACATAGAAGAGTATCAAAACAATACATGTTACCCAAAACCACCACCTAAACGAACTGACTATTATTTGAACTTCCATAACCATGAGAAAGTAAAAATAGGTAATAAAGTAGATTACAACCAAGGGTGGACGGATTTAGACTATGAAAGTGAATTTCCACCCCTAGACAGGGAAGTAAGTATTGAATACCAAAAAGAGAACAGGTATCAAAATTTTCGAAAATGGGGGGGAGAAGGGGGAGAGGGAGGTTCTAGAATCTATTCACCCAACCCCTGAAAAAGAAAAAACTTTGGATGTTGTATCCAACAATGGTATTAAATATACATATAACAACTTCTCTATCTACAATTTTAGCAACATTGTGCTCAAAAAACAGCATTTTGACCTACTAAGTAAGGGTTTTAAGTTCATTCCCTCTAGGAGGGGAGAAATGGTTAATACTATTTTAGACTTAAAAATGTTTCTTAGAAAGATTAATTTTGAGACTATGTTCTTAGAAAATAGTAAGAAGGATTCACCTCCTCAGGGCTCGAACCTTAAGTGAAAGAGTACATTTAATCCCCCCCTACACCTCCAAATCAGGAATTTCGAAACAATTTTAGAAAAAGAAATTAGATCTATTTATGGTGAAAACACACTAGAATTCAATCTTTCTAAGCAAGAGAATGAAGTATTAAAAGAACTTAAAATGAAAACGGATGTAAGAATTATGAAACCTGATAAGGGGGGAGGGGTAATAATGATGGACAACATCATATACGAGGGTAAAATGAGGGAATTGCTTAACGACACAGCTAGATATAGAACAGTATCATTAAATGAAATAAATGTAGCTTATCATAGAATAGACAGTTTGCTCCAAGATATGCTGGCTGAAGTAACAATAGATGGTAAAACATATGAATTTTTAAAGGTGGCTAAACCCAAAATACCCATCATTTTTGGGATACCCAAGATCCACAAAAATGTGGAAGACCCCCCCCCCCTGAGACCTATAGTTTCTGCGGACGGGGCTAAGACGCTACCATTGGCGAAGTTAGTGGATAAAAAGATAAAACATATAAGTGATAGTAATCCGAACATATTAAAAGACTCATGGGATTTTCTAAGATGTATAACATCGGAATTGGTCCAAGATAATTTGAAGTTTATTACCATTGATGTTATAGACCTTTTTTCATGTATCCCACATGAAGAAAGTCTGAAAATGTTCGAGGACATGGTCTATAGGGACAAAAAATTAACACATTCAGAAAAAGTCATGGTGTTGGGGCTGGTCGAAGCAGTTCTTAAATACAATTTTTTAATGTTTGACGGAGAGTACTTTCAACAAATTAAAGGCATATCGATGGGGGCAGCATGCGCCCCCACATATGCTAATATAGTACTTGCCAAATGGGAAGAAGAATTTGTATTAAATTCCAAATATAAAACAAGTTGGAATGTGTTGTCTATATTCTGTTTGTGGCTGTTTCATTTCGTACCTAAATAAATAGAGTTAATTGCAACTCTTGGAGTTTCCTTCTGCTTCCTGGATACTCGTTTACATTTTTGAGTGAAAGTTTAGACTTTTCTTGGTTATACTTGTTTGGTTCGTCTTCGTAACCAGGAGATGGAAGGTGGAACTCCCAAAGAGGACATGGGGGAATCACGCAGGCTGATTGGACAGCTTACGCAGCTGATCGACCTTCTCACCCCATTGTGCCATTCGTTTTGCAACAAGCAACGTGAGGAGCGTTTTCCGGCTGGTGAGGGAACCAAAGGGTTACAAGGAGCTAAGCCAAAAAGGAAACGCAACCGGAGTATAAGTTATTTAAGAGAAACAGAAAATGAAGAACCGAATGGTGAATCCTTTGATCCAGACGTCACACCGAAGATTTTGGGGCATAGTGAATGTACGAATAGGCACACAAAAGGGAAATCCTTTCCAACAACAGCCTCGGGTGATATTGGCATGCCTTGCATCAGTAAGGCAAACGAAGGTACTGTTAACAATTCCTTCCAAGATCTATGGAAGAAAAAAGAAATGAATGACTGGCTTAACAAACCGTTTCATATTAAATTTGACAATGTCAACAGAACTATTCGTGGGGATGGACTGACTTATTCTGCTAAAATTGACAAACTGTCTAGACTCATGTTGAAGTTTAAAACACTTAATATTGAAAATGAATACTTGAATGAGTGTGTGAATAGGAAGATAGTCCCTAAGGGACTAAGGGTATGTAAGTACCCGAATAATGTTGAAGCTGGGACAGAATTTCATAATGAATTAAAGGAAGTATTTAATCAATGTGGTTTGGACATTCTAAAGTTAATAATAAAAGAAAATAATAGAATGCAGGAAGACTTAAAATCAGAAATAGAAATATTAGATGGATCAATCAAGGGAGACTTGATATTTGAAATTAGGGAAGAAAGAGAAAAGTACAACAAAATAAAAATGGACATAGATGGAAAATGTTTTGATATAGTTGAAAGGAAAGTAAATAAACTTAAGAGAGACATAGAAGAGTATCAAAACAATACATGTTACCCAAAACCACCACCTAAACGAACTGACTATTATTTGAACTTCCATAACCATGAGAAAGTAAAAATAGGTAATAAAGTAGATTACAACCAAGGGTGGACGGATTTAGACTATGAAAGTGAATTTCCACCCCTAGACAGGGAAGTAAGTATTGAATACCAAAAAGAGAACAGGTATCAAAATTTTCGAAAATGGGGGGGGAGAAGGGGGAGAGGGAGGTTCTAGAATCTATTCACCCAACCCCTGAAAAAGAAAAAACTTTGGATGTTGTATCCAACAATGGTATTAAATATACATATAACAACTTCTCTATCTACAATTTTAGCAACATTGTGCTCAAAAAACAGCATTTTGACCTACTAAGTAAGGGTTTTAAGTTCATTCCCTCTAGGAGGGGAGAAATGGTTAATACTATTTTAGACTTAAAAATGCTTCTTAGAAAGATTAATTTTGAGACTATGGTCTTAGAAAATAGTAAGAAGGATTCACCTCCTCAGGGCTCGAACCTTAAGCGAAAGAGTACATTTAATCCCCCCCTACACCCCCAAATCAGGAATTTCGAAACAATTTTAGAAAAAGAAATTAGATCTATTTATGGTGAAAACACACTAGAATTCAATCTTTCTAAGCAAGAGAATGAAGTATTAAAAGAACTTAAAATGAAAACGGATGTAAGAATTATGAAACCTGATAAGGGGGGAGGGGTAATAATGATGGACAACATCATATACGTGGGTAAAATGAGGGAATTGCTTAACGACACAGCTAGATATAGAACAGTATCATTAAATGAAATAAATGTAGCTTATCATAGAATAGACAGTTTGCTCCAAGATATGCTGGCTGAAGTAACAATAGATGGTAAAACATATGAATTTTTAAAGGTGGCTAAACCCAAAATACCCATCATTTTTGGGATACCCAAGATCCACAAAAATGTGGAAGACCCCCCCCCCTGAGACCTATAGTTTCTGGACGGGGCTAAGACGCTACCATTGGCGAAGTTAGTGGATAAAAAGATAAAACATATAAGTGATAGTAATCCGAACATATTAAAAGACTCATGGGATTTTCTAAGATGTATAACATCGGAATTGGTCCAAGATAATTTGAAGTTTATTACCATTGATGTTATAGACCTTTTTTCATGTATCCCACATGAAGAAGGTCTGAAAATGTTCGAGGACATGGTCTATAGGGACAAAAAATTAACACATTCAGAAAAAGTCATGGTGTTGGGGCTGGTCAAAGCAGTTCTTAAATACAATTTTTTAATGTTTGACGGGGAGTACTTTCAACAAATTAAAGGCATATCGATGGGGGCAGCATGCGCCCCCACATATGCTAATATAGTACTTGCCAAATGGGAAGAAGAATTTGTATTAAATTCCAAATATAAAACAAGTTGGAATGTGTTGTCTATATTCTGTTTGTGGCTGTTTCATTTCGTACCTAAATAAATAGAGTTAATTGCAACTCTTGGAGTTTCCTTCTGCTTCCTGGATACTCGTTTACATTTTTGAGTGAAAGTTTAGACTTTTCTTGGTTATACAAATATGACTCTGTCATTGTCCATGTTGGTATGAATGACCTGAGCCATACTTCCATGGACTACATGAAAAGAGACATGGAAGAGCTCTGTGATCATGTAGCCCAGGCCAGTATGACCCAGACCCTGAGTAGCATCCTGCCCTTACCAAGAATGATGCCATAGTATAAAGAAAAAAATTATCAATTTCAACAACTGGCTAAGTTTCTGGTGTCATTCAAAGGGGATCCAGTATCTGTCCACCTGGGATGACATGCTCGATAAGCCACGTTGCTTCGCAAGAGTTGGCTTGCACCTGTCACCCTTAGGCTTTCGAATACTGGCAAGGCTTTTGCCACCCCCATAGTGCCTTTTTAGGCAAGGCTCAAAAGACAAACCTACCACTGTAAATAGCACAAGTAACCAAAAACTGAGGGTAATGCTACTCAACGCCAGAAGCCTAAACCTCAAAATGCTTGCACTCGAGGCACTCCTCACTATGGAGAACATCGATATCTGTGCAGTAACAGAAAGCTGGTTTAAGGCTCCAGAAAGCAACCCAGCACTACCAGGCTATAACTCATACCATACCTTTTGACCACAGAACCCGGACCGAAACACAAAAGGTAGGGGTGTATCCATATTCATCAAGGATACTCACACCTCCAGGTTAGTGACACAGCACAATGTCTCAGAGATCATCCATGTGCAACTAACAATGGGCAAAACTGCAATTCAAATTGTAGCTTGCTGCACATTATCCACCATGACCCAGAACCCCCATTCCGCATCTCTGGAGACACTGGAAAATATCTAGGTCCTACCAAATGCCCTAATATTGGGTGATTTCAACTACCCAAACATTAACTGGAAGAAGTATTCAAGTACTAACTCCCTTGCCCAGTGCTTCCTAGAATTTATAAACTTGAATGCACTAGATCAACTGGTCAACACCCCCACCAAAGGTGACAAGGTATTGGACCTCGTCATCACCAACATGGGCGACCGGTGTTCTACACCGGAGGTCAAACCCTCACTGGTTAGATCAGACCATAGACTAATCACTCAGGATATCCACATTCTGCCCCCCTCCCCCAATCAAGGAAACCACCGTGAAAAACTTTTCAAAAACCAACTTCACATTACTTAAGACCAAGGTGGAAAGGTTCACAGCCTCCATGCTAAAAGACAATGCTGTGCAAGCTGCTGAAGCCCTTACAAAGGCACTCTATGAGCACCTGCAATAATGCATGGATTGTGCTATCCCAAGCAAAACCAAGACTCACTCCTCCAAGAAAAGGAAACCAGTCTGATGGACCCCTGCCATAAATAATCTATACAATAGAAGGAGGAAACTAGTGAAGAAAAGAGTAAATTCCCAAGAAGGGAAGACATCCCTGATCAGTATCAGCAAGACTCTACGATCCCTCATAAAATCATCCAAGGCTAGCTTCGAAAGAAAAATTGCCAAGGACTCCAAAGATAACCACAAAGCATTCTTTAGCTATGTCAAGAACCTAAGTGGAATCTCTCAGATCTGCTCTGTGTTAGTGCAGAATGGTAGAAAATACACTGAACCAACTGATATTGCCAACATGCTGGCAGACAGGTTTTGTGCAAACTTCACCCCCCTCTCACCCTCTAAAGAGCCCATAACCATACCAGAAGAATGTAGTGCCCCAGCAATCACTGACACACAGGTTAAAGCAGCCCTAATCCAAAGCCAAAAATACAGCTTCAATGGGACCAGACAGTGTCCCAGGCTGTGTCGTACACGAGCTCCAAAATGAACTAACCCCTCACCTAAACACACTGTTCAAATTCAGCCTCTCTACAGGCTACATACCCATAGAGTGGCGGTACAGCAACAGCCTGGTCTGCAAGGCTATGGAGCGCATCATCATGGAATTCCTTAACAGAGACATTGGGAACCTTCAAACATTGGACCCTACCCAGTTTGGCTTTGTTAAGGGCAGATCATGCCTCCTAAACCTGGTGGACTTCTTTTAGACAGTTACCAAGGCTTTAGATGAGGGAAAGGAGGTCCACATAGCCTACCTAGACCTCGCAAAGGCTTTCAACACCATTCCCCATTCTGGTGTTATAGACAAGCTCACCAGCCTGAACATAAACCTCTACGTCATGAGATGGGTTGCCATTTGGCTCATGGATAGAATTCACATGGTGAGAGTTGCAGGCTCTAGGTCTGAATCTAAATCAGTTACAAGTGGCGTCCCCCAGGGCTCAGTCCTGGGACCCCTCCTGTTCGGTATATACTTCTCAGAGGTACAGGCAAGCACAGGAGGACTATGGGTGACCAAGTTCAGAGACGACTGTAAACTTGGGGTCATAACTGACTCTCCAGCTGATTCAGACATCCTCCAGAAGGGTCTCACTGAGACAGATACCTGGTGTCAAAATCATGGCCTCAAGCTAAATGCCAAAAAGTGCATAGTCATCCCCTTTGGAAAAAACAAAGTACCCGTGAACTACCACATACATGGTAGTCCCCTAAATATAGAAAATGTAATAAGGGATCTGGGGACCCAAGTAGATAGTAATCTCTCCTTTGATAATCATATTGACAAGGAGGTTAGAAAATCCTTCTATGTGGCCCACCTAATCACAAAAGGGTTCACATCTAGAACAAAAGAGGTTATTGTGCCCCTTTCACATCTAGAACAAAAGAGGTTCTTGTGCCCCTCTACTCATCACTCATCAGACCCATCATAGAGTACAACGCCCCATTTGGGATGTACCTTAGAAGACCACAGAAGTACCTCACCAAGAGGATTACTGGCCTCAAACATATGCCCTATGCAGCCCAACTGAAGAAACTCCAGCTGTACTCGGTTGCATACCGCTTACTCAGAGTTGATCTCTGACTGACATACAAGGCCATGTCCAACTCAGAATTGATGGACATGCTCCACCTAAAAAAAACAAATCCCCAAGAGCCACATGCTCTAGGGATCTAAATCTCACCACAATAATAAATAGGACATGCTGGAGGGATAGATTCCTGTCCCAGAGACTCCCCATGCTTTGGAACAGGATTTCAATCTACATTAGGCAGAGCCCCTCACTAACACTCTTCAAGAGAAACCTTGACGAGTGGATGGGAAACAGAAAATGTACCCTGGGGATCACTGCAGTGGCTCTGCTGGAAAGAGGCACAGGGAACTAATGGCTCTGCTGGACCAAGGCACAGGGAACTAATCTAAGGGAGTGGTGAAAGCCAACACATTCTGGCTAGGCTTATAGATGCCCTCAGGCAGATAGCCTAGTACTTACCTATGAACCTATGAAGCTAAGGGTGAAAGGCAGAATGTTTTTTTAAGATCTGACTAGCTTTGTGAAGTTCCTAAAGGAATTGGTTATTTATTTTCCTTAAAATAATTTGTGCAATTAATCTTAGATGAGTAAATTAATTTATATATATATATATATATATATATATATATATATATATATATACATACACACACACACACACACACATATATATATATATATATATATATATATATATATATATATATATATATATATATATAGTTTACTATTGTTTGTGTGAACAACATTCTATCGGCTGCAATGTGCCGAAAAACAGAATGTTGTACGCACAAGCACTTTTGCACCAGATAGTCGACTCCACTTATGCGAATGCACAACTGCATTCGCATAAGTGGAAATCGACTACCTGTACGGAGATCGCGGTACAGTGGGGAGTGGAAATTCATCCACATCTCACTGTAGTGTGATCTTGGAATTAGAATATATAAGTAGGGGGGTGGGGGGGCACAGCCCCCCCTACATGGGGGGTGCAGGGGGGCTTGACCCCCTCTAAAAACATGATAGCTGTATAGGAGTTTGATTTACATCAGCTCCTATACAGCTATCACATGGTGGTTTCGACAACAATGTTGAGTCAAATGCGTCGAGCATTTGGTTCGACATTGTGTAAATTATTTTTTTTTACTTTCTGTATTACCATTCGTTTATTTCAATGGAAAATGTTTTTTCCATTCAAATAAACAATAGTAAACCTATATATATATATATATATATATATATATATATATATATATATATATATATATATATATAGTGTGTCTCTATCTACTATCTCTCTCTGTCTATATATATATATATATATATATATATATATATATATATATATATATATATATATATATATATATATATATATATATATATATATATATATATATATATGTATATATATATAGATATGTATACACAGAAGTGCACACACGCACGCACACACACACACACACACACACACACACACACACACACACACACACACACACGCACACACACGCATGCATGCACACACACACACACACACACACACACACACACACACACACACACACACACACACACACACACACACACACACACACACACACACACAAGCAGCTGGAATCTATCTTGGGTAGATACAGTTCTTGAGTAATGCAAAGTTAGAAGATAAACATCTTGTGATCACATATGCTAGCCATTTATGAAGCCTTTGGATTCAGTGGTCTCCATAGGTTGTTCTGACATGTAGTTCTAAAATCAAGCAGAAAGCAACAGTTTCATATGTTTTTTGGGCTGGTGGTCTAGTTAACAATGCCCTATTTATTTGGTATGACTGTTCATTATTTGATCTAAGTTGATACTGGTAAGTAGCTGTTTTTTTATTTGTGTCTTAGAGGTCAGTAAAAATTACAATTGATATATTTATGTCCAGAAGTGAAAAAGAAGAGTACCTTTTTCAGTTACAGAAAATGGATTCATATTCTTAGAGAAATACAGTGATGATGTTTTGTTTTGGACCAGGTTGGTAGCATATCTGTTTACATTGTTTGGTTGTAGTCTGTAAAATGAGTGTTTTATAAATTGCAACTGAGATATTAGGGGGTGTATGTTCCATTTTTAGAATTAATATTTTTCTGCAGTTCCCATGCGTGCTTCTTGAGTTAAAGAATGCGTTAATTTCTAGGTAGTCTTTACTTGATGCAAGATGCTATTAATTATATATTTAGTGAGTGAATTAACAAACTAAGGTTCAGCCAATATCCCAGATATTTATTGGAATAACAAAGTCTATATTGTTAATCCAAAAGGAGAACCTCCATGAAAACAAAAATAAGCCAATAAAAACTAAAAACAGTTCACGGTGTTTTAGCAGCAAATAGCAAACAAATTGCTTCAACAGTACATGTGAAACAAAAATTGTCTTCTGAATAGACTCACTGTATTCCAAGACTGAATCTTAAATCAAGTCCAATGTAGTAACCATAAAACAACACCAGCTGTTGTTACATTCTCATGCAAACAGAATATGTTATAAATCCATCAGCGGTAAAAGGAAATCTACCAATGATCCAAAGTCAATTAATACAGAACTTTATTATTAACACCACCACCAAAAAATGTTTGCTATTTATTTATTAACACTGTGAACTGTTTTAATTCTATATTGTTACCTAGTATATCATTTAAATTAATGGTTTTGTTCAGGAATAATCTTTGTCTATTACATCACTTTTTAATATGCATTTACTGATACTAATCCACTGTATTAAGAAGTTAAAGTTTTGTTATAGTTTTTTCCTTTGCTGTAACAATAAATGATTATCCACCCTATAGTATTATATCCAGTACTGGAGGGCAAATAGGAAGATTATTAATAAATAAATACAAGCAGGCCAAGTATGAAATTATTGTGGGACACCTTTTATAATGTATTTGCCCTTCTTGAATAGTGCATTATTAGAATGCATCTAAGCAGATCTTCCGGAGAAATAATTTTGCTGCTGTTTTAGCAGTCCACACCTTTTGTTGTATTGACAAATTCTTGCATGAGGAGTGTATGTAGACGCTGTCAAAGGTCATTTTGTGTGCTTACAGATAATGCACCGCATAGTTGCCCTTTATCAGTATTTTTATACATCAAATCTGCTGTGGATTATAGGACCATAAAGTTGTTTTGTTTTTTTATTTGTTATCTAGAGCATTGTTGAGGTTTATTTAATAAAACGTTTGGATCTCTCTTAGCAAAATGTAAACTTACCTTTTGTAGCATTTAGCAAGAGGTAATGGCTTTGCAGTAGGTCAGTAATCAGACAGAGTTTCTGAGTGGAAATGTTTTAGTATTAGTGTAATTGTAGTTTTTCCATTTATTAGGAATCACAGTACTGATAATACAGAGGCTGAACAGGACAGATGTGGGGCTGAGGATGCAAGGGGTCTAATTTTCTAGGAAATGGGGTTGCATTTTTTTTTTCAGATATAAGCGCTTATTTCATAGGACATAATTTATGACAAGGGTTTTGCTTTTCAAACAAAAATCACATAGAATGTGCTTCATGAGTAATTTAAAGGGATAAAATTCTACTTAATTTAGGAGCTACTTTTGCAAGACTCAGCTATGTTCTTAGGGAAATGGGAATTAAGGACTTCTTTTTTGTGTTGTGTTATAATTTTCATGATTATTATACTGTATAAGGGTGAAAAAATGTTTTACTTTTTTTAAATAATTCTGACTAGTAATGTGGGGGGGGGCATTCCTAACAGAATTATTTATCATTGAAGTAATTTGATTTTGCAGCTTTAAGAATGTTGAGTAAAATTATGGTAGCTAGCTATATGGTGCATTTGTGTCCATATTGCCCAAGCTTTGTTTCTGCTAATAGGAGTGTTTTATTTCTTTTCTAATCAATAGATATTTACAGCTTATTATTTTCCTAAAGGAAAGACTACATACGCCATTTCCATTGAAGTTTATTTGTATCTCTGAACTGGGGCAAAGCACTGATCCTCATCAACCCATTGAGACTTAACCCATGAGGGCTGTCTAGCTATGTAACATGCCCAGAGTCACACAGTAGGTTGGTGGAGGCTGAGGAAGTTGAAACCATTGAATACATGATGAAACTTATTAACATCTCATAGCCATAATCTTCTGCACTAACTGCCAGTCAACAGAGCATAGTGTAGTGTCCTGTTATAATTAAATAAGTTTGCTGAAAACTTATTGTTTTTACTGAAGTTAGTTGAGGATCAGTTAAGTAACAATGACTGGTGTTCTGGTGTTTTGAAATTCCTGCATGAAGTGGTTGATGGGTAGTTGTTAAAATGATTTTCTTCTAAAGTGTTTTGTATACATTACTTAAGAAAGCAAGGAAGGGTTGATAAGCATTGCATTCTTTGTTTTAAATAAATTCATGTTGTGATCACCTAATCAATTCAATTTATATTTTAGATTTTCAGGGTTTGTTGCTAGGAAAGTAGTATAGAAATTCACTAGAGCTCTAGTTGTGTATACTACAATTACATTCATTTT
Organism: Protopterus annectens; assembly: GCF_019279795.1. Lineage (NCBI taxonomy): Eukaryota > Metazoa > Chordata > Ceratodontiformes > Protopteridae > Protopterus > Protopterus annectens. The sequence continues at coordinate 1,218,521,783 of NC_056743.1, forward strand.
TAGCAGAAAATGAACAATTGTGGTTGGGATTATCTAGAAAATCGGTATGTTCTTTTGTGATTAGTATCATTAGCCCACTTCTATATGTTTTACTGGCCAGACATTGTAGAAAACAGTATAGTTAGTAAATATCAATTTAGATGTGAGCGAATGAGAGGTCCAGCCAGGGTCTTTTGGAAGTGACCATGTTTTCAGCTTTATTGTTTAATTACTTGCATGCAGTATAGCTGACTTTCCACAAACAACAACCTGCAGCCCAACCTCAAACAACTATTACTTTCCTGACAACTACAGGTCATTCCTGCTTAGTACCATAAATAAAATATCTAACAAATTCCCTCCTCTTCCAACCAGGTCAACCTGCTACCCTTACCTGCTAGAACACTATGCATACTCTTGCTCAATGCAGTGCGACCTTTTACTTCTGGCAAATTCAGGCAAGTTACAGTTAAGGAAGTAATGTCCTGAACAATTTAGATACCAAATTTGGAACATCCATGTCTAAACTCCACCCTTCTTTCCTTCCTCAAAAAAGTATACTCTCTCATTCCTCTCATTCCTAAGCATCATACCCATATTTGCAACCTATCACTCAGTATTGGAACTTTCCCTTTTAAGCTCACCATAATAATCCTTCTCATAAAGACTAGCCACTCTAAGAATGTAAAGACTACAAACCCGTTGCAAATCTTTGTCCCAGTAGTCAAAATGTTAGAGAAGATTATTTACAGGCAAACTTTTGACCACATAAACAAATATGACTGCCTTTGTGACACTCTGCATTGTTTCCACAATTTTATTTATTTATTTATTTATTTTATATTTGTTTACCAGGAGTGTCAAACAGAGCCCAGAAAGGCCCGTTTTCAGCAGAGGCCTGGGGAGAAAAGCTCCAAGTTACATAGTAAACAGTTTTAACATATAATTAAAAAGTAACAGGTTATTTAGTAAACAGATAAAACTAGGAACAGTGAAACATGCCAATGTACTATAGATATATAAATGGTAATCACACAATGCCTTGAGCACTATTATAGCACTTTATATAGTTACAGACACTGTCTATAATAGCATGAATAATTATTTTCAAATGGAGGTATACTCATTGGCATTACCAGTGCCTTCAAAATTGTGACCCACACTTTCCTTCCACAAAAATTCAGGCTTGCGAATACTGTCACTCTTAACATTGAAATTCCAAAGAGATCAGTTGTGGGCCTATTTTTTTCACTTCATAAATTCTCAGTTATGAAAGTCCCAGTCTAAATTATGTAATGTACAGGGGGTCTATATCAGCATATCGAATGCTGAAAACGCCAAAAGAAATTTCATTGAACTGAAATGTTCAAAATCTCAAAAGAGTGAAGTGACGGAACATCAATTTCTTTCCCAGGGAAAGAAATCGGTGTTCCATGCAATAAAAAAAAAGTGTAAATACTTTAAACACTGACAGAAGTGGAGGGCTTTGCTACCCACACCCCCCAACGTGGGGGGCTGTGCCCCCCACACCCCCCTACTTAAATATACCAACTCCGAGACTGCACCACAGTGGAGGAAATAGCAAACTCTGATGACAGCCCACCGATTTCTTCCCCTGGGAAAGAAATCGATGTTCCATCAGTTTTTTGTTCTGAGATTTCGAACATTTCAGTTCAATGAAATTAAATTCGACATTTTCAACATTCGAAATGCTGATAGGAACCCTGTACAGGGATGATGTTTTGCTACTCGAGTCTAGCCAGTCTCACTCTTGCCCTGCTGAAAAGATCCAAGTTAGTTTCATAAACCTTTGCAGCTGGACCCAACAAAATAGGCTCCTGATTAATACACCAAAAATACAGTGTCATATTGTTTACTGCCACCAAACAAAAAAAAACACAAAACATACTACCAGTACAAGTTAATGACAACAACAGAAACCACTTACAGCAGGTTACTGAATACAGTTATCTTGGATTAATATTTAACCTCTTACTTTCATTCTCATATCATACAAACTTGTAAATAAAGTACTTGGGCAAATATAATTCTGGTATTGAATATCTCCTTTCTCCCTCAGCCCAGCACTTTCTTGCAAGAAATGTGCTCAACCTAAACTGGAATATGGCCAACCATAATATCTTTTCCCTCAGGCAACAGAACCCATAAACTCCAACAATGAACAAAATCTGCAGATGCATTTTGCTGGCTGGTAGTAATGGTCATTGCATCCTGATGGATGGATTCAGCTGGCTACCAATGCATAACCAGGCAACATTACTAATCATGAGTCAGTTATTTAAATTAACCAAATTAGGCCAATGTCCACCACTAAAAAATAAATTTCTTATTAGACAAGCATATTACCTCACTACTCTCATCAGACCTCTACATAAAACCACAGCTTGGAAAAGAGCATTGTCCAAACTGGGACCAGCTACCTGGAATTCCAGCAGAAATCAGGACAGAAAAACACCAGAGACATCTTTCAATCAAAACTGAAACAGTACCTCATAAAGTCAACTGTACATTCAAAGATAATGGTTAGAGATGACAACAAATATAGTTTGTCAGCTATAAAAGACTACAACAACACCAACCTCAGGGATCATTTCAAAAAACATACCATGCTGAATAATTATCATCTTAGAGGGTCTCCAGTTTAAAATCATGTATTGTTTTTATCAAAAGTGTAATATTATCATGTTAGCTCTTTGTGAAGACAAAATGCATCTATATGTAAACATGGAAATATTGTATACAAATGTATACTACAGTGTTTATTAACAAAACCAAGCAAGTTGCTTGACTTATATGATTTGTATTCCCACAATGGCACATGGATGTCAACATTAGCAATGCATATTTACATAGTGTGCAGGGTCAATACTGAAAAGGGTCTGTTGACCAGTTTGTGATGATGTGAGGGGGTGCCAGCTGTGCCAGGGGGAGTAGAGCATTGCATGTGTAACATATGCCAACATAGCTAGCTGAAGTTTTGTAAAGAATTATATGTCATTTGAATATCAAACTGATTTGCACGGATGCGTGTGTTAAAAATGTATTTGTAAAATTGCTTTTGTTAAAATGTGTCAACAGTGGGTTCTGCTGGAGAGAAAAGAAATATGCATGTATGTCTGAATGTATTATAATTGATGAAATGTATATATTTTAACAGAGGATACTGGAAGGGAAGGGATTAAGCTCAGCCCAGCTAACCTTAAGAAACATAGCCTGAAATTAAATGACTTGGTTTAGGCCATAAAGATTTTATTTCACAGGTCTGAATGCAGCCAGAGACATAATGTCTGTGAAAAGCCTGAGCTGGGATCCTAATCTATTGTCCTTAGTAGTGAGTTAATTGCTACCCTGGGGTGCCAGAGAATGGCTTGTTATTTTCTGCAGAAAGGGTGGAAATGTTGGAATTGTTTTACAGTTTCCAGATGCTGCAATAAACTTTAGCTAAATTTCTGTGTGTGTGTGTGTGTGTGTGTGTGTGTGTGTGTGTGTGTGTGTGTGTGTGTGTGTGTGTGTGTGTGTGTGTGTGTGTGTGTGTATTGTGACACATCAGTGCCAGAACCTAGCTCAGTTTCTAGTGAGAGGGCAGTATGGGAACCACAGAGACAGGTTACCAGATGTAATGTCATTCTGTAGCCAGTACTGTAATTGCATTTGAAAACTAGTGAAAGATGTGAGGTGCGCACTGTTTTTGGACCTGACAAGGCACTCATCCACGTTCATCTTACCTTCCTTTAGTAAGTAACTATGGAACAGTAATTCTTCAGTCAGTTAGAAAAATATAATGAGGTTAGCTAAATGTCTTTTTCTGTATCTGACTGAATCTTTATATTGCTGTTTTTTTTTATATTTCCTCTGATTGAAATTCTGGTATTTATTGTAAATAGATGTTCAATATTTTCATGTTTTTTATTATTTATTGTTAAATATATCTAAACATTTTATTGTGGCTGGTATTTTAGGAAATATTTAACCTATGAGAGTGCTTGCATTTATTTAGTGGCACTGTGGCTCCACATTCCTGAAAGCTTTGCTGCTTTGTATAAGTATTCATTTTAATAAGTGTAATTGGGTACCCTGATAAGAGCCTTAAAGTAGCTGGCCTTGGGTGTTCTGGTGGCAGCAGATATACCTTATAGTCTGGGTAGAGGTGCCAGAGCAGTTAAGGTGTGTGTGTGTGTGTGTGTGTGTGTGTGTGTGTGTGTGTGTGTGTGTGTGTGTGTGTGTGTGTGTGTGTGTGTGTGTGTGTGTGTGTGTGTATGTATGAAAATCAAATCTCAAAGAGAGTATGTGTATGACAGCTACTTTGAACAGGGTCAGTGAGAGCACTGATTTCATAGATAGGGTGGTGGAGGTCTTGGCTTGGAACACCCGATTAAGGAATCAGCTGTATAGTGGTCAGTGGGGAGTCTTATTTGAGGTCTGGAGAGAAAGCCCAGCCCCATGACTGGAGTGTGCATTCCCTGTGTGCTCTTAAGTGAAATTGTACTTGGTGCAGAGAGCTGCATCTGAAAATACTGTGTGTGTCTTATTTTTCTCACAGTGAACATTTCCTACCAGTGTTAGTGGTGAAGATTGAGGCTCCTTGATCACTGGCCTAGAGGACAGACATCACAGAGTCTAGCTATCCGGTTAACAAAATTAAATAAAGATAAATAAAATGAAATTGTATTGTATGTACAGAGGTTGTGGTTTCTTTATAATATTATATTCAGTTTCTGTGTTTTTATATCTTGTCATAGATTGAACTTTGTAGTGATATTGATGGCATTATTCAGTACTGAGTCATGGTTGCCATGTACTTCAGCTAAGAAGATTAGTAGCATTAAGTAGTATCAGCAGTGAAGTGCTTCCTTTACATAGAAAGCAATGATACATTTTTGTAGTATTTGTCCTGGGCCAAAACACTGAACATATTATAAAAGACCCAAGTAATAATGTTGGGCTATAGAGGATTTAAGGGGAGAAACTGGGTATTTGTATGCAAAATTTAATGGATTGTTTCTGGCAAATATAAGTAGTAAAGGTGAAGACCGTAAATGTATAGAGCATTTTCCAGAAATTTAGGCTGTGGTTTTGATGGGTTATAAATGGTAGAAGGTGCTTTTGAGAGCTTAAACATAATTTAACCTCACAGAAGACCAATACAGCTATGTTATGGATTTGTATTAGAGTTGACATAATTTTGGTATTTACATTTCAGGAATTTATCACTTTAACACTTATGCGTGTGATCTTATTGCTCTAATAATCTAATTATGATATAAATGGAATGATATATGTGTGTGTGTGTGTGGAAGAGCGGGAGGTGACAGTACACTCTTAAATTTAGCAGAAACAGTCAGATGGAGTGTATGCACGTTAAAAGCACAAAAAGAAAACAAAGGAGTAAGCGAATGTTGCAGAGTACACTTTGTGGTAAGACATGTTTTGCACAGAGCATAGCAAAGCAGTTTTATAACTTTCAATTTTCATAGGCAATTATTAAATACATTCACATATATGATAAATAGAGTTAAATAGAGTAGAGTAGAGAGCAGAACTGAAAATGGCCACAAGTTGACAGTCTTGCACTACATTTCAGTATTTTAAACTATGAATTGATTTTATATTGCTGCAATCAGTGTTCATTTAATATTTCAACTAGCAACTTTATCAGCACATTTAATTAGGGAATAGAACAAAATTCAAATTTTCAACATAACATTCCTTCTTTGAGGCTATATCATGTATGGAAAACAAAACTTCTAAGGGATAATTGAATATGTAGGGGACGATTTACAGTCACAGCAAAGGGAACAAGATGTCACTGGCTAAGGTAATGTAACTAGCTTGCAGGATTCCATTTGCAGTATATGATCTTATGTCCTCAATATGGATAAAGGATGTTTCTAATGCATGGTCTAGATGCACACTACTGCTTCAACCAACCCAGACTGAGAAGACTCAGGCATTTGATATCTTGCTAAAACTGCACAGGTTACTTATTTTAATTCTGAGATTTGGTGACATATGACAGCCTTTAATACTTAGGCATTTCAAAAATGTGATGTTGAATATGGTGCCTGAGCAGCATACTAACTAAAGCTATGCCACTGTGAAAATTAAGAGACAATTGCTTAAAAAAAAACAGTAAAAGTTATAAATTGGGAAGAAAATCAGTTACTATCTGGCAGATACAATCCCTTGATGTCAGCAACAAAACATCAAGGGAAAAATAAGAAAAAGACAACTAGAAAAGGAGAAGAAAAAGTTGCAGATAGTGTGACCCCCCACCACTGAACCAGTAATCAAGGAGCATCAATCCTCACCGCTGGCACCAGTAGGTGTCATGCACTGGGATGATAGTAAGTACACACACACACACTATTTCCAGATACAGCTATTTGCATCAAGTGCAGTTTCCCTTAAGAGGACACAGAGACCACAGTCAGTCCAGGCCTGGTTTCTCACTCTTTTTCCAGATCCAGCAAGACTCCCCACTGGCATAGCTATAGAGTTGAGATTTGAGCTGACTGACCAAGCCAAGACTGCCAGCACTCTCAATGTCCAACCAGTGCTTTGTGTCCCTGCCCAAGTAGCTCACACACAAACATTTTGAGGTTTGATTTACACACACACACACACACACACACACACACACACACACACACACACACACACATGAGAAAGGCTGGCACAGGTTTACTAGCTATGCCCCCTTCTGCCCAGACTATAAGGTAGTTACCACTGCCACCAGTCAACTCCTTATTAGCTCCTTTAAGGCCCTTAATGCCCTTAACAAAGGATAATCAACCTTACTGTGTAATATTAATATTAACACAAAAGGTAGTTTGACCAAGAGCAAGGCTATTAGGAGTGGCCCACACAGTGTCACCAAATAAATATGCAAGTACTCTCAAAACTTAAATATCTTTACACAGATCAGCCACAATGAAAGGTTTAAATATATTTAATAATAAATAATAAAAGAACAAGACAATACTAAATATATATTCACAATGACATCAGAGTTCAAAACCTCAGGAAATATTTAAAACAACATTGGAGGACAGTCTCAAATAAATAAAGAAATATAGCTAAACTAAGCTTCACTCTATTCCTGATTGAATCTAAGGTAATTATTATAACCTAAGAACTTACTAATAGAGCAAGGCAGATGTGGTGAATGGATCTTTTAGTTGTTGTCAGGTCTAATACAGAATACAGAATGCTCTGTCTCACTAAAAGACTTCTCAAATTAATATCTCAAATATTACTGATGGGATAACTTGCAAAATGACATAATGTCTTGTCATATGACTGCTAGTTTCCGGGCCAAACAACTGTTAATGAAGCTGTAGCATTTAGCATCTAGCTGTAAAAATATACAGACAAGGGCTTCTCCTCAAATATCTCACAGATGCTGGAAGTCATAAAACAATTGCATTCCTTCATGCCTTCAATACTAGTAATTACTTCACCATAAAGACAATACAGAAAGTTGCTAGTAGAGACATTGTGTCTCTTGCTGCACTGAAAACACAAATGTCTTGCATAAATCCTTTTGATATTCACCAATGACATATAGTTATTTACAAAATTACAGCTTACTGGGCTGGCAGTATCTCCTTTTGTCACACTTCTTCCCTCCCTTCAAAGACTCAAGCTAGTTTTTCAAGTGACCCTTGAGAAACGTTGCTTGAGAGGGATGAGCCTATCTGGGAATACCATACCCCATTTCCTGTCTTGAGATTCCAGCTGTCTTGGCATTTCTGACTCCAGTACAGTGCTGCATTGTCATATTATATGCCTGCAAACCTATTCTCCACCATAGTAACTTGGGATTTTGCTGGCAGGCTCTCTGTAGCTTTAGATCCTCCTCAGACTCCTCCTGCCTCCTACTGCAAATACTTAGCACCACATCCTCCCTGTCATGGTAAGGTTTCATCATGTTAACATGGTACAGTTTGTGCCCCTGCCTAGTAGTTCTTCCATGTAGTTGACATCACTGACCTTCCTTACCACTTTGAAGGGTCCCTCCCAAGCTGCCTGCAGCTTGTTGTGTCTAACAGGAATAAGAACAATACCCTGCTGCCCCACAGCATACTCTCTAACTCGAGCATTCCTGTCATACCAGACCTTTTTCTGCTGTTGGACTTCTGCCAGGTTCTCCTAGCCCAAGACCATGAGTTCCCTGAGCCTAGTCCTGAGGTTTAGGACATATGCCACAACAGGCTCCTTGTGGGATTCACATTCACCCTCCCACTAATCGTGAATCAACTCTAGAGGTCTCCTTACCCTATGCCCATATAGCAACTCAAAGGGTGAAAACCTGTGGATTCCTGGGCAACTCCTCTGCAAGCAAACAGATGAGGCAGATATTTGTCCCACTTCCTCTTAAACTTGTCTGCAAATTCCTGTAGCATGGTCTTTAGTGTAGAGTTTAAACTCTCCACCAGACCATTAGTCTGGGGAAGGTAGGGGTGGTCTTTAGGTGCTTCACCCCACAGTGCTTCCACAGACAAGCCAGCAGGTCTGACATGAAATTGGAACCTCTGTCAGTCAGTATTTCTTTTGTAAAACCTACCCTGCTGAAAATCTCTAACAAATCATTTTGCCACCTTTTCTACTTCAATGGAGAACAGAGCCATCAGCACAGGGTATCTGTTAGCATAGTCTACTACAACCAGGATATACTTCTTCCCTATGGAACATGGAGTACTCAGAGACCCCACAATATCCATAGCTACCCTCTGAAATGGCTCCTTAATCACAGGCAAAGGCATCAAAGGAGCCTTGACCTTGTCTCCTGCCATGCCTACCTGTTGGCACTACTCACAGGTCCTGCAGTACACTGTTACATCCCTGGAAATCCCAGGCCAATAAAAGTTCTGCATAATATGTCTCTTCATATGCTTTATGCCTATATGACCTACAAAGGAATATCATGGGCTATGGCTAGAAGTCCTAGACGGTAGGCTCTGGGCACTACCAACTGTTCTATTCTCTCACCTTCTAGCCCTCCCTCAGGGGTCCAGTCTCTATACAGTAACCATTTGTCCCACTATACAGATTCCCCCTTTCCTTGAGAATCAGGTGCCTCCCTGGCTGCCTCCCTCAAGCCTTGTAATGTAGGGATTTGAGAGCTGAGCCTGTCTCAACTCTCTCTTTGTAACCCTTCCCAGCTCCTTTTCCACAGGAAGTCTGGTATCCTCTGACAGTGGTGCCTCACTGTCAGTTTGGGTACTACTACTCACCTCTGCCCTTGCAGTCCCTCTGTCCAAGGGAGCATCAGTACCCACCAGCAGCTGTGGCTCACCTTCAGTTTCACTGTTACAGGGAAGCTCCCTCTCTGACTTAACCACCTCACCAGTCCTGGCTTCAAGTATGCTGTCTGTCTGGGTCCCCCCATGCTACCAAACCCACATGCTGGTCTCTAAGCCTGACTGCGTGTAACTGCATGCACACAAGGTACTGCATTATCAACATCATTCTCTGTCAGGACATCTCCAGTGATCTCCTCAAACATACCTACTAGCTTGCTTCCTTTCCCACCCTCCCAGTCAAGGTGAACCCTAGCTGAAGGTATTTGGAATGGGGTCCCTCCTAAAGCTCTGACTGGAGTAGACTGCCCAAGAAAGTAGTGCTCCTCTTTAACCATTGCAGGCTTCACAATGGTCAGGTCAGAGGTTGTGTGTCTCTTAGCAGTGGCCTGTTTCCCATCTACTAAGAGAGGATATAACCTCTTGTGGTAGTTTGGTACCCTTGTTGTCTCCAGATAACTTACTGCTGGCATTCTGTCATTCCCACTTACTCCCCCTCCCATCTTTTGTTCCCCACCTTGCCTCCATGGACATCTATATGATAGATGGCTCCACTGGTTACATTTAAAAATGTAACCCTTGATCTTGGCCATGTACCTGAACTAGTGGCTTCCACTGTTACTGGCGGACTCTGTTGGGGCAGTTTAGGCTGCCCACCTTAGACCCTTAGACCCATGTGCAGCACTGGGTATCCCTTTCCTATGCAATGATGCCCTGCTTGTTAGATATAGGTCTCCCTTTTTCCCTAACTCATCTGTGGTATTACATTCTTTATCTGCCAATCAGATTCTTATGTCCTCGGGAAAAGTGCTAAGGGCTTGCTCCCTCACCAAAATGTCTGCCAGCCCTTCAAAAGTGTTGACCTGACACCCAGTCATCCATGTATGAAAATAAGTGCTTAACACAGCAGTATATTCACACACACTTTCATCTGTCTTGCGTCTATGCTCACAAAACCTTTCCCTATAAGGTTCAGGTGTTAACTTAAAACACTCTAATAAACTATTTTAACAGTATTATAATTTAAGAAATCAGTATCATACAGTTTAGAAACAGCAGTTACAGCTTTACCATGGAGTAAGGGGATCAGGAACTGTACCCAGTGCCCTTGGTCAACATTATACTGTTTACATACCCTTTCAAACATATGAATAAAGCTATCAAAATTATCACCCTCTGTAAATTGCAGAAGAAATGTACTGACCTTTATTGCTTCTGGGGTTTGGTTATTCCTTTCCCCATTACTTCCATGACCCTGGCAAAAAGTCAGCATGCTTTTTATGTTGCCTCTGCCTCTCATTTTCTTCAGCTTCCAGACATATCAGTCTCTCTGCTGTGTCTAATTCCATTTGTTTCTCCTGCCACAGTCTCTCTGCTGATTCTAGTTCCAAATGTTTGGCCTCCAGTTCAAGTCTGTTTAACTCCAGCTGGATTTTTAAGTCCTCTGAGGCAAAGTTGAACTGTCCATTTTCTGACAATTGTACATTCCCAAGGCCAGTCTGGTTGTCCTCCTGGTTACTAGTCTGTGATGCAATTGTGGCTAAGGCTCCAATCATTTCCACTTTAGTCAGGTTAACATGCACCGGTCCTTTGGATTGGCATATCTCAGCCAACTGACTCCTTGTCAGCTTGCCATATTCCTCTGCTGACATCTTTGCCTACTCTCCCTGACTAACTAAGATAACAAAAAATAATATATGAAACTCTGAATGCCCACCATGTGGATGCTTGAGAGTACAAACACCTTCGATAGTGACTGCTGTTTACAGGCTGCAGGAGTTTTATATCCACAGCACTGTATCCCAGTATGTGATGTGGTGAGTCCACCACTGTTCACCAATATGTGACACCCCACAACCAGACCAGTAATCAAGCAGCCTCAATCCTTACCACTGGCAACAGTGGGGGACGTTCACTGAGAGGATGACAGGTACACACACAGTATTTCCAGATGCAGCTCTCTGTATCAAGTGCAACTTCGTTTAAGAGCACACAGAGACCACAGTCCATTTGGGGCTGGTTTCTTGCTCTTTCTCCAGATTCACAGTAAGACTACCCACTGGTACAGCTATAGTGCTGTGATCTTAGCTGAGTGACCAAGCCAAGACCCCCAGCACCCTCTCTGTTCAACCAGTGCTTTGTGTCCCTGCCCAAGTAGCTGACACACACACACACACACACACACACACACACACACACACACACACACACATACTCACACACACACTTTGAGATTTGATTTACATGCACACAAACATCTGGGAAAGATTGACACAAGTTTACTAACTCTACCCCCTTCTCCCCAGACTATAAGGTAGTTACCACTGCCACCAGTCAACTCCTTATCAGCTACTTTAAGGGCCTTAACAATGGGTGTCCAATCTTACTGTGTAATATTAATATTAACACAAATGGTAGTTTTACCAAGAGCAAGGGTATTAGGAGTGGCCCACACAGTATCACCAAATAAATGTGCAAGTACTTTCAGAACTTAACTATCTCTAAACAGATCAGTCACAATGAAAGGTTTAAATATATTTAATAATAATAAATAATAAAAGAACAAGACAATACTAAATATATATTCACAGTGATATCAGAGTTCAAAACCACGGGAAATGTTTAAAATAACATTCCAGGACAGTCTCAAATAAATAAAGAAATATATCTGCGGTAGTGGTTTTGTGGTAGCGTTGTCGCCTCACAGCAAGATGTTGTCCCGTTCGATTCTCAGCTAAAGCGTCTTCTGTGTGGAGACATGCGTGAATGGGTGTGTCTTCGTTGAAGGTTGTGCATCAGGGCTGGTAACTCGGCATGTAAAAATCCACTACCAAACATTAGCAGACCGGAGTTCCGCTGTAGCGACCCCTAACCGGGATAAGCCGAAAGACACAACAACAACAATCTAAACTAAGTTTCACTATATTCCTGGCTGAATCTAGGAGAATTACTATAACCTAAGAACTTAGAAATAGAGCAAGGCAGATGTGGTGAATGGATCTTTTAGTTGTTGTCAGGTCAGATGCAGAATGCTCTGTCTCACTAAGAGACTTCTCAAATTTATATCTCGAATATTACTGCTGGGATAATTTGCAGAATGACATAATTTCTTATAATCTGAGTGCTAGTTAAGAGGCCAAATAACCAATGATGAAGCTGGCAGTACTTAGCATCTACCTGTAAAAATATACAGACAAGGGCTTCTCTGCAGATCTCTGGCAGATGCTGGAAGTCATAAAACAATTGCATTCCTTCATGCTTTCAAGGCTAGTAATTACTTCACCCTAAAGACAATACAGAAAGTTTCTTAGTACAGACATTGTGTATCTTGCTGTATTAAAAACTGAAGGATACCATCTTTTATGGCCTAGCCATAAAGTAATTTAATTTCAGTTATTTTTCTGAAGTTAAGCTCCTGTATTCCAGTTTCCACTGTTAAAATATATACATTTAAACAGTTACAATAGTGCATGCACATTTCTGTTCTCTTTGAGTGGAGCACACTGTGGCTACATTTCAAACAGCACTCTGCAAATACCCTTTTCAACATACACGTCTGTACAAGCAGTTTCATATACACATGACATTTGTAACACAAGCATCTTGTATAAATCATTTTGATATTCACCAATGACATATAATTATTTGAATCTACTTCAGTAGCTCGAACTTTTAAATGTTCAAAGACGATATGGCCGAGACCATAACAGTGAACATTTAAAAGTTCAAAAACTGAATAAAACATAAAAAAAAAGAAAAGAAAAAAAAGTAAACCTGCTTAGCAGGGGGGCAAGCCACCATGCACCCACCACATGGGGGAT